>NC_041395.2:66389634-66634634 GCF_900747795.2 Erpetoichthys calabaricus
TTTATTTTATTTTATTGTACAATCAAGTCCTATCTGCGCACAGCAGGGCAGCCGTGGGCGGATGCGTATGGTGTATTCAGTCGATGTTATCGTGCATTGCGCTGTCAGTGGTATTTTGATAAAAGAATTTGAACAACATATAAGAAGCGTATAAATTATTAAACAGTAAAACATTAACATTTAAGAAGTAAAGTTACATTAAGTACTACTGCTGTGCCTTCGGGTATACCTCATTTTTTGTTTGCCCATTACATGCTTAAATGTATACATTTTTTGGTGCACCTACCCGAGAACACGCGAGATATAACCGAGCGTGGGAGAAGCATGGATTTTAAACACGCGTTGAGTTGATGTGCTGGTCTCCCTCGTGAAATAACTGGTAATGTTTGACTAAAATCTACAGCGAGTAAAACGACATTAGCTCCTATTTTTTTTTTTACGATCTCTGAGATGTTGCTTTTTTCGGTTCAAGGCTTCATAAGCTCTTTTATGTTGTATGGTGTACTTATCCCAAACCATCATCTTTGAATGTTGCAAGACTTTCGCCTTGTATGTAGATCGGGGTAATTACATTCATTGCATTCCTAGTCTGAATCACAATGTGATTGTATGGGTGGTTACCTGGCACTGTAGGGTTGCCACCCGTCCTTTAAAATACGGAATCGTGCCGCGTTTGAGAATGAAATTGCGCGTCCCGTTTTGAATCAATACTGGACGGGATTTATCCCGTATTTTTTTTATCATTTTTTTTTTAAAGCAGCGTCTCATGCAAATCATCCCACACGCATTTTATGATGATGCCTCCTTTCCTACTTTTGATTGGGTAATACTTGATGTCATCGTTAGTTTGATTGGTGTTTTTAACTGTCCAGTGAGTAGGGCGTGTCTTTCAACCGTAAGCAGATTTTTTGCACTGGTATCACTGACCTCGACGACGGCGACGTTATACGTCAAAAATAAATAAAATGACGATTTTAGCGATACTTTATTACGACGGCGGCTACATAGACACGATCAAATAAAAACAAAAAAATCAAATAATCATTCTACATTTTCAAAACGACGGAATGAAAAAAAGGCCCACCCGACGACCCACCCATTCCATTTTTATATATATAGATATATATATATATATATAGCAAAATACCTGCGCTTCGCAGCGGAGAAGTAGTGTGTTAAAGAGGTTCTGAAAAAAAAAAGGAAACATTTTAAAAATAACGTAACATGATTGTCAATGTAATTGTGTTGTCATTGTTATGAGTGTTGCTGTCTTTTATATATATAATATACACACATACACACACACACATAAAGATATATATACATATACATATATATACATATCTACATATACACATATCTACATATACATACGTATATACACATCCACATAAACATATATATACATATACAAATCTACATATCTACATATATATATATATATATAGACATACATATATACATACATACATACACACATATATATATATATATATATATATATATATATATATATATACTGTATATATACATATCTACTTATTGGCTCCTGTATTTAGGATATGGCAGGTTGGATAATGGACGGATGGACATTTGTATGCATAGCCCCATTTGCCCGTTTTCGTTTTTTTTCTTTCTTCAGTAATATTTCAGTAAACCCGGAGCTTGTCAGTTCAAATCGTAGTACTCACACCACTGTGTGACCCTGAGGAAGTCACTTCACCTGCCTGTGCTGCAAAAAACAAAAGTAATGTAACAAATTGTACCTCAGATGTTGTAAGTTGGTGGAATAAAGGCATAAGTCAAATAGATAAATATGTATTATACACATAGGAACTATTCATTTATTTTCAGTTAAGTCATCTGCAGCAAACTTTTATAAATGAGGGTTTCTGATTTTTAGATAGTGCAAACTGTTTCTTCTTCATTGATGTTTTCTCTTGGAGAGCTTTTTTCATTTCATTGAAAATGAAAGCAGCAGCTGCCAAAATATGTAGCTTTCTTATTAATTTTTCAACATTGTGTAAAATAAATGTATAAAGTAACATAAAAGGTTTAAATACTGGTTATCCTTTTACAGTAAAATATTACTAAACAGATACAAAAAAAGTAAAATGGATATGTTCTTTTTCTTTAAGGAGATTAAATATTACTGAAGAAAGAAAAAAAAAATTAAACAGCCAAATGGGGCTATGCATATGAACTTAAAAGGTTTAAATAAAACAGAAATATATATTTTATTTTTACTTGCTTAACTTGTGGAGGGTGTATCCTGTAGCAAAGCCCTAACTTTTTTCGTGAAAGCCCGTTTCAGTCAATAAGTCTTATGTGTGTGTTTATGTATGTGTGTATATATATGTAGATATGTGTATATGTAGATATGTATATATATGTATATGTATATAAATGTTTATGTGTGTGTGTATATTATATATAAAATATATATATATATATATATATATATATATATATATATATATAAAAGACAGCAACACTTATAACAATGACAACACAATTACATTGACAATCATGTTACGTTATTTTTAAAATGTTTCCTTTTTTTTCATAACCTCTTTAACACACTACTCTGCTGCGAAGCGCGGGTATTTTGCTAGTATATATATATATATATATATATATATATATATATATATATATATATACATACATATACACACATACATGCAGTTTCAATAACATAGAAATCAATATAAACATTAACATCATTATCATATGAGAATATGAAGTAATATATAAGAAGCACATTTCATATAAATATAAATTATTAAACAGTAAAATCTTCTTCTGTAATTTGCTACCGTGGCAATTTGTGTGTCTGTCCAGGATTTTAAATCACCTGTAGCTCGCAAACCGTTTCACCTATTGACTTGAAATCTGGTACACATATAGTACGTCACGTCTACTATCCGCTTTATGGGTGATGATTGTATTAGTCTTTTTATCTTTATTTTATTTTATTTTATTGTAGAATCAACTCCTATCTGCGCACACCAGGGCGTCTGTGGGCGGAAGCGTATGGTGTATTCACTCCATGTTATCGTGCATTGCGCTGTCACTGGTATTTTGATAAAAGAATTTGAACAACATATAAGAAGCGTATAAATTATTAAACAGTAAAACATTAACATTTAAGAAGTAAAGTTACATTAAGTACTACTGCAGTGCCTTCGGGTATACCTCATTTTTTGTTTGCCCATTACATGCTTAAATGTATACATTTTTTGGTGTACCTACCCGAGAACACGCGACATATAACCGAGCGTGGGAGAAGCATGGATTTTAAACACGCGTTGAGTTCATCTGCTGGTCTCCCTCGTGGAATAACTGGTAATGTTTGACTAAAATCTACAGCGAGTAAAACGACATGACCTCCTATTTTTTTTTTTACGATCTCTGAGATCTTGCTTTTTCGGTTCAAGGCTTCATAAGCTCTTTTATGTTGTATGGTGTACTTATCCCAAACCATCATCTTTGAATGTTGCAAGACTTTCGCCTTGTATGTAGATCGGGGTAATTACATTCATTGCATTCCTAGTCTGAATCACAATCTGATTGTATGGGTGGTTACCTGGCACTGTAGGGTTGCCACCCGTCCTTTAAAATACGGAATCGTGCCGCTTTTGAGAATGAAATTGCGCGTCCCGTTTTGAATCAATACGGGACGGGATTTGTCCCGTATTTTTTTTATCATTTTTTTTAAAGCAGCGTCTCATGCAAATCATCCCACACGCATTTTATGAAGATGCCTCCTTTCCTACTTATGATTGGGTAATACTTGATGTCATCGTTAGTTTGATTGGTCTTTTTAACTGTCCAGTGAGGAGGGCGGGTCTTTTAAGTACCAGTCTGCAAACTGTTGGCACTCAGATGTGGCACCCGCTGCAGTATGCGTCCCTTATTTTTTTGTATTAAAAGTGGTAACCCTACATGGCACGTAACACTTAAGTTTCGTCATGAAGTCGTCTAAAATCCGCCACGTGCCCTCTTTTAATTGCGAGAAGCAGATATATATAGCCAAATTCTCGCGGTTCGTTGCGGCGAAGTACGGCTTTTAATTTTTTAATAAGAAAAGAAAACCTTTTTAAACGGATCGAAAATATACCAATAACAATTTGTTAAGGATCTGTTTTTTTCTGAACCTCGCTTTTCACAGCTGTCGCGCTACGGCGTGTGTTTAGTTTATTTGACAGTATGTAGATCGTGGTAATTACATTCATGGCATTCGTTTTCTGAATCACAATCTGACTGTATGGGTGGTTACCGGCCAGGTAACGCTTTTGGTTGGTCAGGAAGTCGCCTTACATCCGCCACGTGCCCTCTTTCTGTTTCCAGAAGCTGATCATAGAATGGATTTAATAGTTTACTTTCAAATAATGCAAAGAGTATGCGACATGTGTTTCTCCCTAATTCTGGGCTCATCAGGCTTACACACTCACTGCATCACCTCTCGTGAATCGAATCTCTATCGTCAGCGCCAGAGTTGAAGCCCCTAACGTTGCGGTCAGCAAGTCGGCTAACATCCGCCATGTGCCGTCTTTCAGTTGCGAGAAGCAGATCATAGAATGGTTGAAACTGTTGCCCCTAACGTTGCGCCACGGTGTGTGGTTCGTTTATACCTCGTGTCTTCTCATTAAACTTTTATCTCGCGAATATGTTATTGCAATCCGCAGCGGGAGCGTTTCTATAAACTTAATTTAAACTTACGTTTTACACTGTGCTTTGTTTCCCTTATGAACATGCTTGTATGCTTCACTCGCTCCCTTCTCAATTGTTTAATGAATTTTTTGCTCTTCGCTGTTTGCGGCCCTTCCGTCATTTCCCCCTACTTCGTTCTTTTATCTCGCGAATATGTTATTGCAATCCTTAACGGGAGCGTTTCAATAAACTGATTGAAAATAGTTTTGCATTTACCTTTTTAGTAAAAGGCGAGCTTTTAAGCCTGAGAAATCACCCCGTAAATGCACACGTTTAATTGCACATGTGTTAATATGTATGGTTACACAGTATTAAAAGACAGTGAACAACGTCAGTTACCTTTGTTCCCGCGTTTGATAAAAGGCGAGCTTTTAAGCCTGAGAAATCACCCCGTAAATGCACACGTTTAATTGCACGTGTTAATATGTATGCTTACACAGTATTAAAAGACAGTCAAAAATTAACGTCATTTACCTTCGTTCCCGCGTTTGACTCGTGCTGTAAATCTCTTCCTTGTTTTTAGTTCACGTGATTACGTAGGAGGCGTGATGACGCGATACGTGACTCCGCCTCCTCCATTACAGTGTATGGACAAAAAATATGTTCCAGTTATGACCATTACGCGTAGAATTTCGAAATGAAACCTGCCTAACTTTTGTAAGTAAGCTGTAAGGAATGAGCCTGCCAAATTTCAGCCTTCCACCTACACGGGAAGTTCGAGAATTAGTGATGAGTGAGTGAGTCAGTCAGTCAGTCAATCAGTCAGTCAGTCAGTGAGTCAGTGAGTCAGTGAGGGCTTTGCCTTTTATTAATATGTATAGATACCTTGGGGTTGTCGTCCATATAATAATAAAGGGAGAGAATCCCATGGAGGCTTGTGGGACTTCCCAATATGCAAAAAGGACCTTACTTAACATCTGTTTGAGAGTTTGATTAAATCTCTCGACTAGACCATCGGTTTGAAGATGATATACCGAGGTCTTTAAATGTTTTATTTTTAGTAACTTGACAGTCTCCCTGAATGTCTCCGAGGTAAATGTCATCCCTTGAACCGTCAGGATTTCTTTAGAGATGCCAAATCGCACAATGACCCCTACCAACTACCGTGCGATAGTTGTTGCTGAGTGCAATGGAACAGCCTCAGGATGTCATATAGCATAATCTACCAGGACCATTATATATTTATGTCCCCTGGCCAAGGGTTCTAGGGGTCCCACCAGGTCATCCCCTATTCGCTCAAAGGGAATGTCAATTAAGGGTAGTGGGACTAAATGAGCATGGTCCCTCCTAGGAATCTGCCAGAATTGATATTCTGGTCAGGACATGCAAAAGCTTTGGACTTCCTCATTAATCCTGGGCCAAAACAAATCGGAGCTTGATCCGCTCTAATGTTTTCTCGGGGCCCAGATGGGCTTCCAGGAGGTGGGTATGAGCCAGTTCACAGACTTGTCTCCGGTAAGTCTGTAGAACTAACAACAGGGACCGCACCTCCCCCTCGTGTTCTACCACCCGATACAACAGGTCCTTATTTAATACAAAGTAGGGACTCTGTTTCATGGGATGTGATGTGCGTTGGCCGTCTATCAAAACAACTGCATTTGTTTCAAATTTCAGGGAGTCGTCATTCCACTGCTCCCTTTTAAATGAAGCCGGGGTCTGCCTGATTTGAAACTGCAGACGGCGGAGAGGGTCAGTTCTGATCTCAAGGGGTGTGGTTTCATCCCAAGTCGAAGCAGTGCTTGAAGATGATATATCATGCCGCAATGGGCCGGGTGTTTCCACGTCATTGCTAGAGACTGAGTTCTGCCCCTTTACCTGCTGTGAACACAGCGTGGAGTAGCTGAGGACACTGTTTCGGCGTTCATGACAAGACCTAGTCCCCCCTTGTTGGAGTAGGAAGTGTTACACCATGGTTGTTATCAACAACAACAACATTTATTTATATAGCACATTTTCATACAAAAAGTAGCTCAAAGTGCTTTACATAATGAAGAGAAGAAAAATAAAAGACAAAATAAGAAATTAAAATAAGACAACATTAATTAACATAGACAGGAGTAAGGTCCGATGGCCAGGGTGGACAGAAAAAACAAAAAAAAACTCCAGAAGGCTGGAGAAAAAAATAAAATCTGTAGAGGTTCCAGGCCACGAGACCGCCCAGTCCCCTTTGGGCATTCTACCTAACATAAATGAAATAGTCCTCTTTGTAGTTCGGGTTTTTCACGGAGTCACTTGATGCTGATGGTCATACAGACTTCTGGCTTTTAATCCATCCATCATTGTTGGAACATCATGGTGCTTTGGGTAGATGGTGGTGGCGCACGCCACCACCAACAGGATACCGGAAAAGAAAACAGAAGAGAGAGTAGGGGTTAGTACAGATTTTGAATGAATAGTTATTATAATGAATTGGATATACAGAGTATCAGGATTAAATTACAGTGAAGTTATGAGAAGGCCATGTTAAAATAATGTGTTTTCAGTAGTTTTTTAAAGTGCTCCACTGTATTAGCCTGGCGAATTCCTACTGGCAGGCTATTCCAGATATTAGGTGCATAACAGCAGAAGGCCGCCTCACCACTTCTTTTAAGTTTTGCTCTTGGAATTCTAAGGAGACACTCAGTTGAGGATCTGAGGTTACGATTTGGAATATAAGGTGTCAGACATTCCGATATTTAAGCCGGGGCGAGATTATTTAAAGCTTTATAAACCATAAGCAGAATTTTAAAGTCAATTCTGAATGACACAGGTAACCAGTGTAGTGACATCAAAACTGGAGAAATGTGTTCGGATTTTCTTTTCCTGGTAAGGATTCTAGCAGCTGCATTCTGCACTAGTTGCAAACGATTGATGTCTTTTTTGGGTAGTCCTGAGAGGAGTGCGTTACAGTAATCTAGCCGACTGAAAACAAACGCATGAACTAATTTCTCTGCATCTTTCGATGATATAAGAGGTCTAACTTTTGCTATGTTTCTTAGGTGAAAAAATGCAGACATACTCTACATAGTATCATGGGGAATGGAGGATTCTTCAGTACCATCACCGTCATTTTCTTCAAAACGCCATCGTGGCAGATGTGACAGCTGGTCCCTTGCCTATGCTCCCAGGTTCTCTTTAGAGGTATCTGGGTCAGAACATGCTCCAGATTCTCCCGACACGCACTAACTGACTCCACCTCAGCGACGCAGGAATTGTACTATCCTACCTGATCGTTCCTTGGATTGTTGAGACAAAGGTGTCGAGACTGTATTTTGGTTCGGCTTCTATTTCCAACGGGAGGTCATAATCCTGCCAACTACGCCACTGTGAAAGAAATAGTCTCAACACACAGAAAAAAGGTTTGGGGCAGCCACCGATATATTGTCCCTAGCTGCAAAGGGGTCTTGTGATAAACACTGATATGCGTAGGTCGAGTTCCTGACTAAACTGATTTGACTGAGGAAAAGATGGCGGATTTAAAGGCAAAGCCCGGAAGTGTCGTCATCTTGAGCCGGAAGTGACGTCCATTGTATATACAGTATTTATATATATACAGTGTTGTGCATGAACTAGTTCAAAAGAGCATGTTCATTGAACAAGCTCATTTTTCTTAAAACGGTGAACTTAATGTGACACATTTGCAAGTGAAGAACTTGAATGTGAGCTAGTTGAGCTAGTTCAGTTTTATGTGACATTCTGGATCTAGTTTAGGTCCAGATTAAACGTTTTGCCTTACCCTGTAATGTAGGGGTGGAGCTGAATCGGAATTCGGTATTCGGATAAGCACAAATAGTGGATTTTTATGAATATTTATTTCTTATAAATTTTTTGCCATTTATTTGTATTCTGAAAAAATAACGTAAAATCAAATAGGCACTGCTTAAGCTGCACCCTCACTGACACAAATACACAGTGAAGCTGTGCTTTCGCTTTTAGGAAAACGTTGTACTTCACGAGGCCACTTAATTTTTTTTGGACATGCAATATGTGACCAGCAGCTTAATAGGTAAGTTCACCTACACGCTGGTTCCACTGTCACCATTTGTGTCACACAGTTGGAAATAGAGCGGGAATTTATATCTATACTTATATCTATTTAATTTCTTTTTTGACCGAGAGGATAATAGCATATATGGTTATACATGTTTGTTGCTGGATAGAACTCAATAAAGTGTATTTAAATAAAAAGTCTTCATAATTATTGGCATTTTATTCAAGAACACTGTAATAGCCTAATGTAAGGCATGCAAAATTGAAAAAAGTAAACTCATAGGTCATTTATTCTCACTCCTTAAAAAATACAAAATTAACTGAACATGAACTAGTTCAAAATTGAAATGGTGAACTATGAACGTGAATGTATTCATTTTAACCTGTGTGAACTGAACTTCGAGCTAGTTTGTGTGAGGTGTGAAATTGCACAACACTGCATATATATATTATACAGGATCTGATGTTGCGCCATGACGGCTGGTTCGCTTATTTGACAAGGTGAAGATCTGAGTATTACGTTTCTTAGGTCTGAAATGCAATCTGATTATTTGGGTGGTTACCTACCAGGTAATGCTTGTGGTTGGTTGACCAGTTGGTAAACACCCTCTCAGTTGCAAGAACCAGTTCATAAATATGTTATACAGTATCTGCCAAATAATGCAGATCAATAATGGGGATCATCAGGTGTATGCATTTTTGCATCTCCTTAATCACACACACTCATGCCCAGTTGGAGACTCCACTTTTTGGTGTGTGATTATTTATTTAACATTCACCCTGGGCGACGGACCACTTATCACAGTAGTAGAGAGCAATGACACAAATTAAGCGTTCATTCTTATACTTGTGTAACCTGCAGTATAGGAGACTGTAACAATTTGATATGTTACGTAGAAGAGACCTTTTCTTCAATAAAAAGAATATTTTGTTTATATGGAAGTAGCCTGCTTTGTCAATTTCTCTGTGAGCAGGATTTTAATTAAATGGGGTAAACAACAGGCATCTGATTAGGTGGATTGGCAATGCTAAATTGACTCTGATGTGTATGTGTGTTCACTAACTTCATACTGATTGCTAACATCTTCTTTCGGCTTCTCCCATTAGGGGTTGTCACAGCGGGTCATCTTTTTCCATATCTTCCTGTCTTCTGCATCTTGCTCTGTTAAACCCATCACTTGCATGTCCTCTCTCAACACATCCATAAACCTTCTCTTAGGCCTTCCTCTTTTCCTCTTGCCTGGCAGCTCTATCCTTTACATCCTTCTCCCAATATACTCAGCATCTCTCCTCTGCACCCATCCAAACCAACACAATCTCACCTCTCTGACTTTGTTGACCCTCTAATGTACTCATTTCTAATCCTATCCATCCTCATCACACCCAATGCAAATCTTAACATCTTTAACTCTGACACTTCCAGCTCTGCCTCCTGCTTTCTGATCAGTGACACCGTCTCCAGCTCATATAACATAGCTGGTCTCCTGTAGACCTTCGCTCTTGCTAATACCCATCTGTCATAAATTACTCCTGACACTCTTCTCCACCCATTCCACCCTGCCTGCACTCTTTTTCACTTTTCAACCACAATCCCCATTACTCTGTACTGTTGATCCCAAGTATTTAAATTTCGCCAACTCTACGCCCTGAATCCTCACCATTCCACTGACCTCCCTCTCATTCACACACATGTATTCTGTCTTGTTCCTACTGACCTTCATGCCTCTCCTCTCTAGAGCATACCTCCACCTCTCAAGTGTTTCCTTGACCTGCTCCCTACTCTCGCTACAGATCACATCGTCATCCGCAAACATCATACTTCACAGGGACTCCTGTCTAATCCTGTCTGTCAACCTGTCCATTACCAAGCTGATTGCTAACATACTGACTTTAAATTGTTTACAGTGCAGGGAATCTTGCAAGCCATGTGAGAGATTCTTATACTTTGAATTATATCAGTCTTCAATAATGCAGTAGAAGCCTAGAGTTGCCATGTTGATTGTTTAATCTTATTTTGTAGTGTCATTTTTTCCAGTACTACACCAGTTTGACTATTATTATTACAACTTTTGTTATTATTGTTGGATTATTATCTATATTGCAACCTGTAAATTTTAGCTCCCACAATGTTTATGATGAATTGGCACTCTTGTGAATTTCCCATTGAAATTAATAAAGTATCTATCTATCTATCTATCTATCTATCTATCTATCTATCTATCTATCTATCTATCTATCTATCTATCTATCTATCTATCTATCTATCTATCTATCTATCTATCTATCTATCTATCTATCTTGGTACATTATTGTTACACACCCAGTTTCTAACACAAAGTCATCTTGTCTGTCTTTGTTCCATTTAAGTAGCTTATACAGTAGTGTACTGCATGTTACTAGCCTTCATAATCCAGTTTAGATTTGGATGCAGTAACACACTCCAGTATTCACAAGGAAAGAGCCAGTTTAAAGTTACCAGTTAGGTTATCCAATATATCTTTTGAATTAGGGAGAAAACTGAAGAAACTCATAGGCAGATAACCCAAGCAAAGGACAGAGTTTGCAAGATGGGATATTGAAGGCACCTTTATTTTGTGTGCATGTCTATAAAAAAAAAAAAAAAAAAAAAAAACGAACTGAAAGCACAAAGAACTATTGCTACTAATGGTACTCTCATGAGAAAATATTTCATATCTCACCAGACATCCAGTTCAACTGTGTTTTTTTTTACTTGCAGCAGTGTGCTGGTATTTGCAATGCTTTGCATTATGACTGATGTTGATATTACAGGAGGAGGCTAAAATACAAACATGTAGTTTAGTTTACAGTTGAAATTATGTAATGCCGTAGGGACTGAAGCCTATCACAGCTGGCATAAGGGTGCAAGGCAGGAACAAACACTGGACAGTGCGCCAGTCCATCATAGAAAATGAAAATTATAATCCGTATAAATAAAAGTTGAGTTCCCAACTGTTTGCATGTGTGTTTGTTTGTTTAAATGTATCTGGGCTGTCAAATCAAACTTCTCTATTCAAGTATAATTTGAATTTATTTAAAAAAGGTCTTATTCGAAGGCAAAAGCTTTCATTCGCTTGTCAAAGAATGGTTATTTGTCTTATCTGCACTAATTTTGGAACCTTGTTACTCCAGACATGCTTTGTACAGCTGCAGTGTTTTACTGATCTTATTTTGCACTTCATTTCCACGATCATCCTTTTCGTACAGTATTTTCAAATTGTTAGCTTGTTATCTTAATTAATAAAACTTACAGTGAGACACGTTCACAACATAGTGTTTTTCACCTGTCTTATTGTTCTGCACTTTGATTAACAAGTGTACTCAAAGCAGTTTTTCCAAATCTAACATCCCCCCTCCCCCCATCTGACTCTCTAAGTAACAGCACAAGTACAGACGCAAACCAAGTGTAATCAAGAGTGTCCGATTCGATCCCCACTCACTCCTATATTTGCCATTTTCAGTAGTAAGCTGCTCTTTTTGTTAATATTATACAGTACACACATGCACTTGGTTTGCGTCTGTACTTGTGCTGTTACTTAGAGAGTCAGATCGGGGGTGGGGGGGTGATGGTAGAGCATGTGAGCTTATTCAGTGCAGCAGGAACAACGCACATGTTGATCTTTTTTTTTTTCTTTCAGTACATGTGCCTTCCCTGTTTATTTATATATCTAGTGACTTTTCTGCCTGTCTGTCTCTCTATTACGCAGTGCTCTGTCTGTCTGTTTGTTATGGATCTTAAAAATAAGTTATAAGGACAGTTGTTCATGTTAATTGCAGTCTCAATTGTTAAAAAAATATTTTAAAAGGAGCATCCCACATGAAAATATAACGATCTCATTAACTGACAGTGCATACCAATTTATAAATTTTATGTCCGTTTGAGGTTAAAAGGAAAAGTTACACTTTATCCCCAGCGAGGAATCGAACTCAGGTCTGTAAGGCACGGCAAAGCTGCTGCGCTTTGAGAGGCAAATCTTATTGCACTACGCTACGGAAACTGCTGTATCACCCTTGAAGCTTTTGTGAAAGTGTTTAGTTGATCTTTGGAACTCGGGCTTTACACGTTCTATAGTTTATGCCTACATTTTGTAACATTTATTACTAAAATATGAAAAAGTTTCTGTTTTAACAATGTCTTTATACAGATTACTGTAGAAACGGAACACGCATGAAATGCGTGTGTTCCAAATAACGATCTATTATTTCCACTCTAAAACTCCACTTCACTCCCAGATAATCAATCAAGGCATGAGCTGGGAAAAGTTCGCTCACGTTCTAAGTCGGTGGGGGGATGGAATAGCCAGCTGCTGGCAGCTTGTCTTTTATCAAAACATTTAGAGGACAAAGGATGCTGGCGGAGAGGTGTGAACGGATTTAAGAAGCGATTTAAGGTGGGCCGGATCTACAAGTTTTTTCGTAGGCTCTGGTAATTCTAGTGTTAAACCTAAGATCCACGACTGTTGTTTAACACTAAACTTGTTTAACACTTAAACCTGTAAATGCGGCCCACCTTAAATCCCTTTGCACTTCTCAGTCAGCGTCTTTTATCTTGTAAATGTGCCGATCAAGAAAAGCAGCAAGCAGCCTACTATTCGATCCCCCCACCACCGCAGAATGGCCACAAAGTTCTTCCCGTTTCCAGCCTTCATTATCTGGGAGTGAAGTGCTGGAGTTTTAGAATGGAAATAATAGATCGTTATTTGGAACACATTCATTTCATGTGTGTTCTGTTTCTAGAATAATCTGTGTAAACACATCATTAAAACAGAAACGTTTTTCATATTTTAGTAATAAATGACAAAATGTAGGCATAAACTATATAATGTGGAAAGCCTGAAATGCAAAGATCAAATAAACACTTTCACAAAAGGTTCAAGGGTGATGCCACAGCTTCTCTGGCGCAGCGGTGAGAATTGCTGACTTATAATCAAGAGTTCACCGGTTCGATCCTGACTGCCTCATATATTTACCGTTTTGAGTAGTGAGCTGCTCATATTGTTAATATTATACAATAAACACATACATTTGATTTGCTTCTGTAAGAGCCGCTTTAAATGTATAGTACTTGTAAAAGTTACTGGGGTTTTTTTTCCACTTTTATTCTCGTAGTCACGATCACGATACATACTACCGCACCCCCCCCCAATTATCTGAAACTGAGAATAACTGTAGATGTGAGTAGTGTTTTGAGACAATCGAACTGGAAATTCTCTGATCTGGATGGATTAAAGCTGACACACACACGCTGGTGAATCTGCCTTATTTGTATCTCATTGTCACTTGATTTTTTTTATTCAATTTTATTGAGTGTTCCCGCTTACACTGAATTAGTATGTGCCTTATGGTCCATGATGTCAAAGCCGCACTGACAAAAAAGCAGAGACATAGGTATATATGATATTTGGAATTATTAATTTTATGACCTGTATAGTACATTTCGGAAAACATTGTGGCACAGATGCAACATTATTCATATTATTCATATTCATTCACATGCCTTCTTGCGCTTGTAATCAGTGACCGCGTTTTCTTTTTCCCTGATCTTGCCCAGTCTGCACAGGACTCCAGGACATGCAGAGGAAAGAATGCTCCTCTGCAAGGTGAGCCATGAACGCTGTTCTTTTCTCAGTGGACCTTGTGCATGCCTTGCATAGTACTTGTGCATCGATCGCTGCCAAGTCAAGCGTGTTAGCACAAGCAACCGGCCTCCTGCATGCTCCTGCTCGCACTGAATAAGCTCACGCCTTCTGGTGCACGATGTCAACGCAGCACTGGGCAAAAAAGAAAGACAACTATATGTGACGTTTTTAAGAAATCATTTTATGACCTGAATAGTCACAATCAGAAAACATTGTTGCACTAATGCAATATTATTTGAAAGCGAACAGCATTAGATCGGGTGTGAATTTATACTGGCGCTGTTAGTTAGAGTCAGATCAGAAGGGGGGGTGATGAAGAGCGTGACTGAGAGAATAAAACTGATAAAAACCTAACTTTTAGAAATGCCATACACTTACAGCTGATTCATGTCTACATTTTGTTATTTATTACTAAAACATGAAAAATGTTTCTGTTTTAATGATGTGTTTACATAGATTATTGTAGACACAAAGAACACATCAAATTATTTCCCCTTACAATTCTGGGTAGCTCAGTTCCAGATAATCAATCAAGGCAGGAACTGGGAGAACTTCTTGCCCGTTCTGAGGCGGTGGGGGGATGGTATAGCAGGCTGCTTGCTGCTTGGGCTTATCGACACATTTAGAAGAGAAAAGACTCTGACGGAGAGGTGCAAAGGGATTTAAGGTGGGCCGGATTTACGAATTTTTTCGTTGGCTGTGGTAATTCTAGTGTTAATCGTCAGAGCCTCTCACTCCACCACCGCATACCTGGTCTTCCAGTCCAACAGTTTCCTGCTCAGGAACATGACGGGTTGATGTTCAGCACCATCAATGCTTTGGTGTATCATGGTACCCAGTCCTGTGTCTGAAGCATCCATCCGGAGAATAAAGTGTTGAGAGATGTCAGGAGTTCTCAACACTGGTGCTGATGTTAGGGCCTGCTTAAAGTCACAAAATGCAACATCTGCCTTTTCATCCCATACCAAATAATTAGGGGCCCACTTCTTTGCTAGGTTGGTCAAGGGTTTCGCTTTCTCAGAAAAGCAAGGTATGAACTGGTGGTAGCAGCACACCAAACCGAGAAAGGCTTGGACATGCCTGTTGGTTTTTGTTAGGGCCATTTCAAGATTGCACCAACTTTGGAACACTGTGGTCTAACCTTGCCCCTGCCCACAAGGAAGTCTAAATAGTTGGCCTCAGTTAACCCAAAGAAACATTTCTTGGGATTAACATGAAGCTCGTCATCACCGAGTGGATGAAGCACGGCTTCAACTTGCTGTAGGTAGTTCTTCCATGCTGGAATAGATGACTGTGTCATCCAGATAGGCAGCACTATAGGCATTGTGGGGCTGTAGCAGTTTATCCACCAGACATTGGAAGGTTTTGGGGGGAGTTAGCCGTGCAAGCCAGATGGAAGGACACTATACCACCATTGTCCTCTAGGGGTGCTGTACACAGAGTCCGTTAAAGGAATTTGCCAGTACCCTATGGTCATGTCCAGTTTGGTCAAGTACTCCAGCTTCCCAAGTCGCTCAAGGAGGTCATCCACTCGAAACATCAAGTGGTATCAAACTGGGAGTCTTGATTAAGCCGATGGAAGTCATTGCAAAATTCCAACTGCCGTCCGGCTTAGACACCAACACAATAAAACTGCACCAGGGACACTGACTGTCCTCAATCACACCCAGTTCCAGCATACGCTTGATCTCAAGCTCCACTTCAGCACGTTTTGTCTCTGGGAGTCTGCAAGGGAGTTTCCTGATGACTACCCCAGGTTTAGTTGCAATGTCATGTGCAGTCAGTAAGGTCCAACCGGGTTTCTCACTTACCACCTTTGGGACAGACAGGATCACTGCCTTGAATTCCTGTCACTGGGTGGACATCAAATTAGGGCCAAAGTTATGGTTAAGTTTTTGTGCGAAGAGGGAACAGGGTTGACTCCCCGCGAGAGAGTTTGGTTGAACCTCTCAACTAGACTATTGGTCTTGGGATGATATACCATGGTTTTAAATGCTTCATCCTGAGTAATTTGGCCGCTTCTTTGAATGTCTCCAAAGTAAAAAGTGTTCCTTGGTCTGTTAAGACCTCCTTGGGGATGCTGACACATGCAAAGACTCCTGCCAGTTTCCATGCGGTGGTCTTTGTGTTGGCTGAACGCAGTGTGACAGCTTCCGGGTACCAGGTAGCATAATCCACGAGAAGTACTTGTGTACTCTAGTCAATGGCAGTAGGGGTCCCACCAGGTCTACCCCGATCTGTTCAAATGGAATGTCTATAAGGGGAAGAGGGACTAGAGGAGCATGGACCCTTCTAGGAATCTGTCGCAATTGACTCTCTCAACAAGAGCTATAAAAGCGAAGGACTGCCTCGTTTATCCCAGCCCAGTAAAACTGGAGCTTAATCTCCTGTAACATTCATTCTCCGCCCAGGTGGGTTCCTAGGAGGGTGGGTATGTGCGAGCTTGCAGACCTGTCTTTGAAAGGCCTGTGGAACTAGTAGCAGTGACCGTACTTCCTAATCATGCTCTGCTACTCGCTAAAGGATGTCATTATTAATTCTTAAGTGTGGCCCTTGTGGCATGAAATGCTGCGTGCTCTGGCCATTAACCAGAATGACTGCATTCTTTGCAAATTTTAGGGAATCACCATTCCATTGCTCCTGCTAAAAGGAGGCCTGTATTTGTCTAAATTGGAAGTATAAAGTAGACGGTCTGAGCAGACTTCAATGAGCGTGGTTTCCACTGCTGGCATCATGTCATTCCCTGATGATGTTTCCGGTTGCGCCGACACTGGATGGCCACATGAGCCCTCGACGTTGGGTGTAAACACAGAGTGGAAGGCAGCCTGGGACAAGGGCCTAACTTGCTAGCAGGAGTGGATAGTGTTATACCACTTTTACTGAGCACAAAGATAAGAAAATATGTTTCAATATCATCACTGTCTTCATTGGACGGAGCCTGCAACTGCTCAAGGGGAGCGGCTACACGTGCTTCAATCCGTGCTGTCCCATTTGGGTATGTACAGTTAGGTCCATAAATATTTGGACAGAGACAACTTTTTTCTAATTTTGGTTCTGTACATTACCACAATGAATTTTAAATGAAACAACTCAGATGCAGTTGAAGTGCAGAGTTTCAGCTTTAATTCAGTGGGGGGAACAAAACGACTGCATAAAAGTGTGAGGCAACTAAAGCATTTTTTTAACACAATCCCTTCATTTCAGGGGCTCAAAAGTAATTGGACAAATTAAATAACTGGAAATAAAATGTTCATTTCTAATGCTTGGTTGAAAACCCTTTGCTGGCAATGACAGCCTGAAGTCTTGAACTCATGGACATCACCAGGGGCCTCATGTATAACACCGTGCGTAGAACTCACACTATAACATGGCGTAAGCACAAAAGCGGGAATGTGCGTACACACAGAAAAATCCAGATGCAGGAATCTGTACGTACGCAAACCTCCACGTTCTTCCGCTACATAAATCCCGATCAGCGTGAAAAGTAACGCACATGCACGTGCTTGCTGCCCCACCCCAACTCCTCCCAGAATTACGCCTCTTTCAATATGCAAATCAATATAAATAGCCCCTTACCTTCAGCGCTTCAGGATGACAATGGCGAAAGCACGGGAAAAAAAAAAAAAAAAACTTCAGCAAATGCGAAATGGAGGTCTTGCTAAGAGAAGTAGAGGCCAGAAAAAATGTACAGAACCAAAATTAGAAAAAAGTTGTCTCTGTCCAAATATTAATGGACCTAACTGTTGCTGGTGGAATTCGAGGACCAAACCCATAGAACTGGATTCAGGTCTTGCTCCTGTGCCATCTTCAAAGCAAATCAGACAAAGAAAGAGAAAGGTTTGGGATTCCACCCTGTATATTTTACAGTAAATACTGCTATGAAGCAAACTGCGATTATGGAAAGTAGTCTCAAAGGACTGAGTCCAAGACGGGACTCCTGAGTGTGGAAAGTTGAAGGTTTGTATAGCTGGGAGGAAGGAAATGGCGGGTCTTTGGAGCTGCAGCAGGAAGTGATGTCAGAATCTGGGTTGTGACCAGAAGTTCTATTTGTGGAGGAACTGGAGGACAGATTAGGCAGGTTTTGTGTGTTCTGTAGGAAGAGGAGAAAAGTCATTAGTACACTTTGCCAACCCTTCATCCTGTCCAGTGTGTTGGATTAAGCCCCTTGACTGCCTCTGCCTTTGTACACGTGTGATTTTGTATTGCATGTGATGTCTGTGAAGCATACAGTGCTTATGACATGTACAGTACTTATTAAAAGACACATAAAAACGTTTATTTGAAAACACTTCACAAGAACATGATTTCCTGTGAGTATGTTGTAAATGTAATCAAAAGGAAAATAGAACTTGGCACACTCTTACCAGGTGTAATTCACATAAGGCAAAATTACTTGTGAATACTCAGACACATTGAATGCAGTCATTAGTGCTCCTTTTTACTTCTAGAGACCAGAAGACATTATGTTCTATTACCCTTTTTTGTTCCCTAACTCTCTTTTATTTAAAGTGTGGCACTGTAAGTCTCTACATGGTTTATAAATGAAGCAGATGGATGTACTAAATGTCACATTTTAAGTTAACAAACAATACAGAATAAAATATTAAAGTGAAGCACAAGAAGAATAAACTATAATTAGATCCATGGATAGATGAAAAAAGTCAACCTGTGAATAATAGATCCAAATGTATCGTTTGTACCATGGAATGCTAGATCAGCCATGCAGTTAGGAGTATTTGTCCAAGAATAGCATACATGACTAAACTAACCTGATTCTCTTTTTTTTTCCTTCTTTACAATCAAAGCAAAAATGTACATTTTTTTTGTTAAGCTTGTTGTTTCAGGTATTGTGTTTCAAGACAGCACCCAGCTCAAATACAGGTTGGCTTAGATAACTAAAATGAGGATTATTGACTTAGAAAAGGCTCTTTGAAAAGGAAAAAATTTAAGACATCTAAGGAAAATCAGGAATATGGCAGTTATTTTTCATTGTCTTTAATAAGAAAAATAAGCTGGCATTTGGTACTGAAAAGTTTTTTAAAAATTTGATTTTCGTACAATAGTACTGTAGATTCAGAAGTAGAGCAGCGGGGCCGAAAAATCTGTCCCTATTGCATTGTGAAGGGACGTGTTTATTGAAAAGACAAGGCAATGATTTAAAAATAAAAATAGGATGCTCCTGTAAAGGGTGTGCAGAAAAAGATCTACAGTTGTGGTCAAAAGTTTTGGCAGTGACCCAAATGTTGTGTTTTGCAAACTTTGTTGCTTCAGCATTTTCTTTTACATGTTTCTATGGTTATAAATTATAAAATTATAAAAAACAAGTTTTGAAGGCTTTTATTGGCAAATACATAATATACATCAAATTTATGTAAAAAGTCAATATTTACAGTGTTAACCCTTCTTCTTAACTTCTGCAATTCACTCTGGCATGCTGGATATCAGCTTCTGAGCCAAATCCTGACAGATGGTGGTCCATTCTTGCCTTTTTAGTGATTGGAGTTGATCATAATTTGTGGCCTTCTGTTTGTCCATCCACGTTTTGATAATTAACCACAGGTTCTCAATGGTCCAAACTTTCAATTTTTATGTTCTGCAAGCCACTTTGTTATTATCACCTTTGCCTTGTGACATGGTGCTCCATCATGCTGGAAAATACACAAATCTTTACCAAATTGTGCCAGGATTGTTGCGAGAAGTTGCTCTTAGAGGACATTTTGATACCATTCTTTATTGATAACAGTGTTCTTGGGCAGAATTGTGAGTGGGCCCTTGTCTTAGGATGCTTGACTGTTGGAACGACACAGGGACACATGGTAGTGTTCACCTTTTCCTTCTCCGGAAAATCAATTTTCCAGATGTCCCAAACAGTCGGGAGGAGGATCATCTGAAAAAATAACTTTGCACCAGTCTTCTGCTGTCCAATCCTTGTACTTCTTGCAGAATTTCAGTCTGTCCCTGATGTTTTTCTTGGAAATAAGTTTTTTTTTGTTGCCCTTCTTGACAAAAGGCCATTGTCCAAAAGTCATTGCCTCAGTGTGCGTGCATATGCACACACACCCACCTGCTGCCAATACTAATCAAGCTCTGCACTTGTGACAACACTATTCTGTTGTTCATTCCTCAGGAGGAGACAGTCCTGGCACTTTCTGGACACTTTTAGTTGATTATTTTGTGCCAGAGCCAAAATACGTGAAAATAAGTTTTACAAATAATCTGTCAAGGCAACAAATCGGATTCCAATTCTGCATGAAGACCTTCTATTTTAAAACGCACGTGCACACTTCCCTATTAGACGTTTCTTATTTTATAAACTTGAATGCTTTTTTTGAAGTTGTCAAGCCTTTAAAGGGGGTTAAAAAGTATATTGTCTAACGCAGGAAAAGTGAAAGAAGGAAGTACAATATACTGTAATATAACTGGCCAACTCGCCAAAACCCACCATGACCGCACTGCTGTACATCTGCAAACTGACATTTTGTGTGTACTTTTGTGCTTAAAAGTATGACTAAAAAACCAGCATATAGTATGTTAAAAATTCCACAAAAGAAGTTATTCAAGCACTTACTAAACATTTCAGGGTCAAATTACTTTAAATGAGAAACCAACATGAATAGACTGATTCAATATTAATTTCTTTACATTCATATATCACTTAAAAAGTGTGTTGCCCATTATATTCTGCACTGTTGTTCTTTTCTTTCTTGAAAATGTTTCTGTGACTTTTGAACACAGTGATGTGCCCTGAAACAGTTCTAAAGGATAGCAGCCTAAAACAAGTATCAAGCTTGATTTTAGCTTAGAGAATTTGAAATTTTCCTATCTCTAAAATAAATACTTGGTCATTTTGGCCAAAGTTATTCTAATTTTGTCATTTGTCTGACTTGACCCAAACCTATCAGCAAATAAAGCATAAACACAGTTAAGGATATGGGTATTGCTCTTTTCATATTCATGGATGATACAGAATAGATTGTGTTTCCAAAAAAAGTTTTTTTTATCTTCTCCATCCATAGGCATTATTCTCATTTTGCTATGCTTCTGTTTCCCCTCAAATGAAACTGAATTAGCCAGCAGATAAATAAAGAATAATGTGTTATTAACACAAACTTCTCTTTCCCATCCCTGCAAAAACTAGAAATAACATTTCCAACACTGGCTGTAGAATGAAATGGAATGGGGTGGAATGGAAATAAGCAGTACAAAAAGAGGCATATTTTAAAACTCTAAATGGAGGTTTTGCATTTGCCTGAGGAGAAAAGAAAATAACAGAAAAATACTATCATGTTAAAAAGCATTCTGTTTCATTAGCATGCATTACATGCAAAGCTTTTTCTTAAAAGTATTACAAATAATTGATAGTTATATCTTTATACAATATCCTGTTTATATACATTTGTTAGAAATGAAAGCACACTAATTACATTGTTTTTTGTGTAGATTTTAAACACATACCAACCTGAATGGTGAAACTCAATATGCTAAATGTTTAACTATTCAGTATAAAACATTTGATGAAAGTCTATGTCCCTTTGTTCCATGTTTTATTCCATGCTTTGCATGTCAGAAATTCCTGTAGGAAACACTGATGGTTCTATATTAAATTCAAATGTGCTCAGGCAAATGATGAAATAATATGCAATATTTTCAATTTTAATGTTTGATATAAATATGTCATGTAATACCTTAAATAATTGAGTAACTCAACATGTGGATTCTTGTTTATTTTTTCTTAAAGAACTAAAAGGATGTGCACTTTAAATTATATGCCAGTAGATTTAGAATTTTAATATAAATAAAAGAAAGTCAAATTCAGCTGTTTTAATTTTGTGAACACTTGTATTAAATACCCACAATTTCATGTTTACTAGGCCTGATATCATAAACACTTATTAATTTTACTTTCTTTTATTTTAATTAATTTAATCAATAGAGTTATCTACTACAAGTTGAAATGTAAAAAATTAGTTAAGGATTTAGTGGAAATCCATATTGCATCCAGAAATTATTAGAAACAAAAGTCCTCATAGAAAATACTTAAAACTAAACTTGATCCTACAAAAATATTTCCAGATACAGTATTAGGTGCAAGTAGGGAACTATTCATGGAATGCATGCCAGCCCATTTTCTGGACGTGCTAACAAACACTGTAACATTTAGTAGTACATATCATTCATTGAAGAATGTTACCAGTGTTAGCAGAATGTATCATTTAATTTATACATTTTCACAGAATGTGCAGAAGAAGATGTTATTGAGACATTTATGTTCTGCTTATATTAGCAAAATGGACAACAGAAAGCCAAAAGAAAACGTTTCTGGTATTTCTGCAATTCATATTGGAGAATGTTATGTATTGTTACAATGCAAAATGCTACTTCCTTATGCTGCTTTTCCAGTTACTAGGAATCTGAACAAGTCTTAAATAAATAGCAGTAGTGGATCTTGTACAGGGCAGCTGCACAAATAAGTCATCTTATGTTTTTTTTCATTCTGAACAGTATAATGATGCTTTTCTTCTAATAACACAAAACACTGAGCAAACAGTCTATTACTAGTTCCTGTTTTGTTTCCACTGTATTTTTGCCAGGTTTGCTGAAACCAGCATGAAATGGCATGACACGGCTAGTTCCTGCTCTGTATATAGTATCCTAAATTTTTCTAGCATATTTATGCCCTAGTGAAACAATGGTGACATTACAGTCACTAATTAGTTATAGTTTACAGTATATTGTCATGCAATATGATGAACTATAGGATATACAAGTTTGTTTGCATTATAATGGTTGTTGTTTTTCCTTATATAATTACAAAATATAAATATAGGTAAAATATAGAGTGAGATGCTGCAAATCATTGCTTTAAAAATTCATCAAAGTAGTTGCCTTTTATTATTAAGGCTGTATAACACCACTGATAAGCTGTAAAATGCAAACTATAATATTTAATGGTAATTTAGCCTTTTTTTTTTTTTAAGCTTTTTTTCAGTCAGAAATAGGTATTTCGTTTAATTCTAACAGTATGTGGGAGGGTTGAGTAAACCAATATTCTGCTGAATATTTGATTATTTATGAAGCTGTAAACAAATTTTGTTTTCCTTTAGCTATAATGCAATGGATGTATTTAGTTTATTTAGAAATTCACAAAGTAGTTTTTGCTTAATAAGTTTAACTCTTCCCTTTACGTAATTTAACATGTCCATAGAAAATTAATTAAATTTAAAACTAGTGAAGTATTTCTGGACTTCAGAAGATATGTTCTAGGTTACTAGGAAGGGTGCTTTTAAAGTGGTGTGTTGTTCTGATGCCTTTAAATGGGTTAATGATGTGGCAAATGCTGTAAATAACTATGTTTAAAAATACAAGGTATTCTTCTAGGCTTCAGCAGTATTTAAGATAGTTCCTGACATTTCCTTCCCGTGTCCATTGTCTCTCTTATGGTACAACTGGTTTCGGTACAAATTTCACAAGTAAATGTTGTAGAAAACTAATAAAATTCTTTATCCATGTGCTCTTGAGCATAGAACTTGTGGTTTGAATCTTGTCACAGGGCCTGCTGTTGTATCGTTGAAAGCCATAATCCTTTACAAAAATATTTTTTTCTATGTTTAAAAAATTATGCATTTTATTAGGAGTATTTCGTTTAAGAAAACTCTTAATTATTTTTTAATTACTTAGTAAATAATAATTTAAGTGATTTGGCAAAACAATAAATTCATATTTTTAGCATGATAAAGCATTTTCATATCCTTCTCTAGGATTAAAAAGTAGTTAAAGCTATCTCTAAACAAAATTAAGAGGTGCATTTCACTCTGAATGAGCCATTTATGTACTTGGGACAATATATAAACTGTCACAGCATGAAATCAATTTTCTGCTTTGATACATCTGAAATCTCAGGTTTCTGACACATTAGTGTTGCAATTAGAAATGTCAGCAGCAGAAGGTAGTCCAAAAGATTTCTGCTAGCTAAAAGATTCATCTTCTTTTTCCTGTCCACGCTAGCTATAAAATGAAGAGGTGACAGGCAAAGGACCTAATACACACTGATAATAAATTTATCAACTCGTAAACTTCTGAGGAATGAAAAGACTTCACCCCGGTCATTCATCTAAGGCAGATTACTCACGCTTAGTTGATTCAGGTAGGCTTTTGCAAGGTTCCCCACCAGGCCTGGGAATTTGGTACATTGAAGCTTATTCACAGGATTCTGACACAGACTATGCTTTTATTACACTCAGTTTTATTATGGCTAAATCCTAGTCTCCACCCATCTTGTAGATGCTCTACTCTTTCTTCTGAATTAAGAAAGGTTATCCCCTACCGTAATCCATATTGCAATGTGGATTAGGAGCACCAGTATGCCGTCAGGATTCTCAAAGAGGACCCTGGAAACTTCTTGTTTTTATTCTTTTTGCTATCTATACAATTCACCAATAGGCCTTATGGAGGATTTACATCCAAAATAAGCAACCTAGAGGTTTTTTCAATGAAGACATCAGATCAAAGTTCAGTTAGTCAAGGCCTTCCTAAAAAAATGTTAAGGAGGTCTGGTCAAGCAAATAGAAGAGATGAGCTCTGTCAAGGACTGCAATAAAAAGAAGAGAAAGAGAGAGAGCGAAAAGCTCTTATCCTTTAAAAAGAGATTTGGCCAGACAGTAGTCTTGCTGTTTTACTATTTTTGTTCTACTAAATATATTTTTGATAAGTTTTAAAACTTAAGTTCTTATTGATACATTTATTACTGATATATTTTAAATTATCATTAATGTATGTGTGTAAGTGAAATCCATAACTATAGGGATTTATCTAACTGGAAAAATTAATATAGGCATGTTGGATAAACAAAAAAAAAAAAACAACCAAAGAGATGAACAGGGTTACTTAACTGGATTTTAAAAATATGGGCAGTAGAAAAATCCATTTATGACTCCTCTTCTTTAATTAAAACACTTTATTTGAGCTTGGAACACAAATAGCCTTATAGGCAGACACTAGAACCAGCCACCCTGACAGGAGGCACTTAACATTTTAGGCCTCCCTCTGAGTTCTGCCAAGTGCAGACTTTCCTTGTCTTATTTTAAAAGTTTTATTTTAGTCTTGTCAACCCAAGGAACTGTCTAAAACCAGATAGTGTCTTGTCCTTAGGATCTTTAGAGAACTTTGGATATTTCTTCTATTCTTTTATTTAGCATTTTTTTATTTTCAGTTGCATTTCTTGATTTTAAACTCTACATTCTGTAAGTTTAGATTTGTGTGGTAAAAATGCAGTTATAGTTGAGTGTGCAATAAAGCAGCACAAAAAGATTTTCCTTCCTATCTAATTTGTATATTTATTAATTTTTGCACTAATATTGTAAAAATCCCTGGATTTAGACTCTTAGCTGTATATTGTTGATACTGAGTGCAACCAATGTTACACTGGTGTTTTTTTTCCCTTCCCCTTGAAGACTGTTTTAGCTGCATCATCAAGATTTGGACACTATTATGATGCATCAAAGCAAATGAGTGCAGAAACTTTTGAATCTGCAGAATATTACCCGTTCTATCTTCCTGCTGAGGTGCATTTAAAATATTCGGTGTCAAGGTCAGTAAGTACATATTTTATTACTAATTCATATTTTTCAAATTGTCATGTTTCTTGTTTTTCAGATTCACTTGCACAAATGTCCACTTGAAAATGCTCATAAAGCCTAGGGAAAAACAACATTTTTAGAGGGCTATAATTTGTCTGCCACTGTAAATGCAATTAACTGCATGATTGGATGTGGATGTTATAATTCTTTATAATATATTTAGATAATAAAGATAAGAAAAACAACTTTATATATTTTGTGTGTAAAACAAATTCCATTTTCACAAAAGTCAATTTAGCTGCTAAAATGCTTTAGTAAATTTGAACAAGTAGATTCTGTGTTTACTCTCTTGGTTTTATGCTTGTACTGATCTTGCATGTCCAAAGGTCAGTATCATTCTTTGCATTAAGACCTAATTTTTGTTACATAGTAAACAAAGCAATCTGGTTTTGTTACATAAAGAAGCCTCATTTTTATTAAGCTTTCCATTTTATTTTAGCTAGCATGGAGTTCTTTTTAACATCTATCCATATGAACCATTACTATATTAAGAAGTGGGGCAATTCATTAAGATATTTGCTTAACTATCAAATGTTAAAGTGGCTTATATGATGAGTCCAGACCTTGAAAGTAAAATATTTTAAAAGGCTTGTGTGCTATTGCTCTATTATATAGTATAAAGCATATCCTGAAACATTAACATTAGCCAGTGTTTTGAGATGGTTTGCTAATTTTATAGCTTCGTGCCTGTTTTTAGTTCACAATTTGACTATGGACCATATATATATATATATATATATATATATATATATATATATATATATATATATATATATATATATATATATATATATATGTAACTTTTATACCATTCATAACAACCCCTTTAATATGTGCTTTTTAAAACTTAAGGCTATTATTATTCAAGTATACTTTATTAAATGGATTATTTTTTCCTTTATTTTAACAAACTGTTCTAGGAAAGGCTATTCATAAAAAGTGGGCAGCAAAGTGGCCCAGCATAGTGCTTTATTTTAATTAAAGATCTTGTAAATAAAATCCCACTACAAAATTCTATTGCACAATTAACTATATGTCAGTCTTTAAGTATATAACAGTGAAATGTTTGTAAGACATAAAAACGATGGGCATAGAAGAGAAAATGACTTGTTCAAAAATAAGATACAGATTACACTGAAGCATCCCTTAGTTAAAAATTATCATTTTACCAAATTATTTCAAGTGTTATCTTTTGACAACTTATTAAATTCTGTGCATGAAGGTCATAAAGTGGAAAAAAATATGTTTTATCCTGTTAGGAAAGAGTCATCAAAAAGACAAAATGACAGCTCATTCACTAAAAATTAATCCCTTACACTGGTTTTTCTTACATCCAAGATGCCCCATGTTGACTTTCTGACGATTAAATTGGGCTATTTTGTGATATGGTGTAATTGGTATAAATTACTCTCTAGGTGATACGGACCCTGTTGTTTAAATGGGACTACTTCTATAACAGTAAAAGATGTCTTGCAGAGCAGTAGTATATTCGACGCTTCTCTGAATTTAATCCTAATTAGCTAACACATTTGCTCTTGTGGATTATCACCTACCTCTTATCATTATGTATAAAATATGGATGCTCAGTGGGAAATATATCATATAATATATTTAACAAGGTGCTAACTGTGTAAAACCTATATTTTTTTTTTTGACTTTCTTTCAGTTAACTGCATGAAAGCAAATTTTAACTACACTGACAATATCAAAGGTAGTTTAAGTCTCATTTTCTAATTCTACCTTTGCTGGATTTTATGGTGTATTAGTTTTCTTTGCACTTCCAAATATGTGCATGCTAGATCAATTACAACTTAAAATTCATTATGTAGTGTGTGTGAATATGCCCTGCTATAGCCTAGTACCTTCCAGAATTGGTTTCTGCCTTGCATCCATTGCTTCCGGATAGGCTACTGTCCCTGTAAACCCAAATTGGTTTAAGGTAGTCTGAAGAAAGAGTCTGTGTGATTTACATTATAAGTCAAAGATTGCTACAAAGGACATACAAAATTATGTAATGTACTTTTGTATTATTTAGTCTGGCTAAATGAGCACAGAAATGCAAACTATGCCATTCTCTGAAATAAAAGTAACAGATCATGTTGATTATATTTCTTTTTCACAATTGTTATATTGAAGAAAGGATATTCACACAAATAGACTATTTGTTAGTCTTTAAGAAGGTGTTATTTCTTTTCGGTTACATAGTTTTGAGATTTGTTTTTATTTCACTCTTCAATATGTAAAAAATAATACCTTTGGTGGAATTATCATATGAGTCTGGGAGAGTGATGCTGTCAGAAGATGTGGAGCCATTCTGAAAATCCATGCAGAAGAGGTGTGTGTTATATATATGTATGTGTGTGTGTGTACATTAAAGAGAGAAAGAGATGGTCAAACATTTAAAGGGCAGTACTTGTGAGACCCACTCCTCTGCTTACATCGATTGTCATAGGGTGTGGCCACTGGTGATCTCAGCTCAGCTCATTGATTTGGTGAATGTGTTGCTTCTGACGTCAACTGAGCAATGTATGTTAGAGCTACCCGGATTGAATGTGTAGAAAAGAAGGAACTGTAGAAGATCAATCATGTTAGGAAGCGACGGAGAGGAAAGATGTTTTGCACATTAGGCTACTAGCAAAAGTGAGGATAAAATATCAGGCAAATAATGCCACAAAAATTTAAAAAGCGATACTTATACAAAATGATCTCTCAACGTATTATCATTCAGTACAACCAAAGGCAATTATTAAAAGATATTTCAATGTCAGTATCAAATACTCAATATCAAAAGCAGAAACACATGAATATTCATACATTTTCAGTTTTTGTTCAATGGGTAAAACATCAGATTGTTTTGGATACAGTGTAATTATAAAAAGTATTTTCAGCTCCTTGGAAATTTTTACATTATTATGAAGCTCAGTTGATTTAATTTTGCTTTTTTGAGTTTGATCATCAGAAAAAGATTACTTAGTGTCAAAATGAAAATTGATGTCAGCAAAGTGATCTACAGTATATTCATTATTATTCATTCATCACATAGTCATCCTTTTCAAGTAATTACTTAGTGCTGCATCTTTGGCAACAATTATCGTCTATGTGCACCGATCTGTATCAGCTTTGCACATCTGGACACTGCACTTTTTTCCCATTCTTTTTTGCAAAATGATTGGTTGCATGGGGATCGTTAGTTAACAGCCATTTCTAAATCCAACCACAAAGTCTCAGTTGGATTGAGATCTAGACTCTGAGTTGGCTGTTCCAAGACTTTAACATTGTTGGGTTTTTTTGTGTAGCTTTGGCATTATGCTTTGCTTTGTTGTCTTACTGGGTAACAAATCTTTTGCCAAAATGCAGGTTTCTTGCAGACTTCATCTTGTTTTCCTCCTGAATTTTACCATATATTGCTACATTCATTTTACCCTCTACCCTCGCAAATTTTCTAGCACCTACTGCAAGGAAACATCCTCACAGCACGATGATACCACCAACATACTTCACAGTGTGGATTATGTTTTTTTGATTAATGTGCAGTAATTGGTTTATGCTAAGCATGGCACTTAATGTGATAGTCAAAAATGATCTGGTCTCATTAGGCCTGGCATTTTCAAATGGCAGCCCATGGGCCACATGCTGCCCAGAAGCAACCTCTGAGTGGCCAAGCCTGTGGTCCTACCAGAAATGCAGAGAAAAACCAAGAAAATCACATTTTATGAGCCTTCAAGAAATTCCTACATAAATTCCTACAGTGCTACAGACCATGAATGCAAAACTCCACATAGACTAGCAGTATTCAACCAAACCCACAATGCAGCGTGTTGTTGTGTGTGATACAATGATTTTTATTTTTTTTTTGCAAGGATACGCGCCAGTATGTTGTACCAACACTTCAGGTGCAACAGCTGATTGGCATCGACTACATATTAAACAAATCTCTAATCAATTGTGTGCCGAGACTTAGTTGGGCTGAAGTTTCAACAATTGGGTGCGATCATGGGTTTTCGCAAATTAATCTGTTACTCCAATGAAGGCCTTGTTACTGACAGGCACTGTCCCCACACTTCTCTTCATACAATTGGTTGGCCCTCCACCCACTGCAGATTCATAGCTGCTACGAGGACGACGATCAACCATTGACAGTTAGAGTAAAGAATTAATTAGAAAGACTGCATTTGCTGAAAACATTCAAAAAGTTTGTAATTTTTTAAAAACTCGATCAAATTAATAACCCCATATACTATATGGGCAGTTTTTTTTTAGCAATTTCCACCTGAGGGGAGAACACCATAATGACATATGTATGTTTTTTTTGTCAGTGCGGTTTTGACATCATGGACCATAAAGTACATACTAATACAGCGTGAGCAGGAACACTCAATAAAACTGAATAAAAAAAATTCAAGTGACGGTGATACGAAGAAGGCAGATTCACCAGCATTTGTGTGTCAGCTTTTATCCCTCCAGATCAGAGAATTTCCTGTTCCATTGTCTCAAAACACCACTCACGTGTACAGTTATTCCCAGTTTCAAATAAAAAGTAACCACGTCAGATCTGGGGCAAGGGTGAGTGTTATATCGTGATCGCAACTGAGAGAATAAAAGTGGAAAAAAAACGCTAGCTTTTACAAGTACAGTGGTGTGAAAAACTATTTGCCCCCTTCCTGATTTCTTATTTCTTTGCATGTTTGTCACACAAAATGTTTCTGATCATCAAACACATTTAACCATTAGTCAAATATAACACAAGTAAACACAAAATGCAGTTTGTAAATGGTGGTTTTTATTATTTAGGGAGAAAAAAAAATCCAAACCTACATGGCCCTGTGTGAAAAAGTAATTGCCCCCTGAACCTAATGACTGGTTGGGCCACCCTTAGCAGCAATAACTGCAATCAAGCGTTTGCAATAACTTGCAATGAGTCTTTTACAGCGCTCTGGAGGAATTTTGGCCCACTCATCTTTGCAAAATTGTTGTAATTCAGCTTTATTTGAGGGTTTTCTAGCATGAACCGCCTTTTTAAGGTCATGCCATAGCATCTCAATTGGATTCAGGTCAGGACTTTGACTAGGCCACTCCAAAGTCTTCATTTTGTTTTTCTTCAGCCATTCAGAGGTGGATTTGCTGGTGTGTTTTGGGTCATTGTCCTGTTGCAGTACCCAAGATCGCTTCAGCTTGAGTTGACGAACAGATGGCCGGACATTCTCCTTCAGGATTTTTTGGTAGACAGTAGAATTCATGGTTCCATCTATCACAGCAAGCCTTCCAGGTCCTGAAGCAGCAAAACAACCCCAGACCATCACACTACCACCACCATATTTTACTGTTGGTATGATGTTCTTTTTCTGAAATGCTGTGTTCCTTTTATGCCAGATGTAACGGGACATTTGCCTTCCAAAAAGTTCAACTTTTGTCTCATCAGTCCACAAGGTATTTTCCCAAAAGTCTTGGCAATCATTGAGATGTTTCTTAGCAAAATTGAGACGAGCCCTAATGTTCTTTTTGCTTAACAGTGGTTTGCGTCTTGGAAATCTGCCATGCAGGCCGTTTTTGCCCAGTCTCTTTCTTATGGTGGAGTCGTGAACACTGACCTTAATTGAGGCAAGTGAGGCCTGCAGTTCTTTAGACGTTGTCCTGGGGTCTTTTGTGACCTCTCGGATGAGTCGTCTCTGCGCTCTTGGGGTAATTTTGGTCGGCCGGCCACTCCTGGGAAGGTTCACCACTGTTCCATGTTTTTGCCATTTGTGGATAATGGCTCTCACTGTGGTTCGCTGGAGTCCCAAAGCTTTAGAAATGGCTTTATAACCTTTACCAGACTGATAGATCTCAATTACTTCTGTTCTCATTTGTTCCTGAATTTCCTTGGATCTTGGCATGATGTCTAGCTTTTGAGGTGCTTTTGGTCTACTTCTCTGTGTCAGGCAGCTCCTATTTAAGTGATTTCTTGATTGAAACAGGTGTGGCAGTAATCAGGCCTGGGGGTGGCTACAGAAATTGAACTCAGGTGTGATACACCACAGTTAGGTTATTTTTTAACAAGGGGGCAATTACTTTTTCACACAGGGCCATGTAGGTTTGGATTTTTTTTCTCCCTAAATAATAAAAACCATCATTTAAAAACTGCATTTTGTGTTTACTTGTGTTATATTTGACTAATGGTTAAATGTGTTTGATGATCAGAAACATTTTGTGTGACAAACATGCAAAAGAATAAGAAATCAGGAAGGGGGCAAATAGTTTTTCACACCACTGTACTATAAATTTACACTGGCTTTTACAGACACAAATCAAATGTATGTTTTTATTGTATAATATTAACAATAAGAGTAGCTCACTAATCAAAATGGTAAATTTGCCGGGGAGCTGGTTTCGAACTCATGACCTCTGAATTATAAGTCGGCAGTCCTAACCACTGCACCACAGAAGCTGTTGTATTGTACATATACCTTTTGTAAAAGTGTTTATTTGATATTTGGCCATCAGCCTTCACACATTATACAGTTCATGTCTACATTTTGTCATTTATTACTAAAACAAGAAAAACATTTCTGTTTTAATGATGTGTTTACATAGATTGTTGTAGACACAGAACACACATCACATTATTTCCCCTTACAATTCTGGGAAGCTCACTCCCAGATAATCAGTCAAGTTAGGAACTGGGAGAACTCCTTGCCCGTTCTAAGGCGGTGGGGGGATGGTATAGCAGGCTGCTTGCTGCTTGGGTTTATCGACAAATTTAGAAGACAAAAGACGCTGATGGAGAGGTGCGAAGGAATTTAAGGTTGGCCCGATTTATGAGTTTTTTCAAACGCACACTAAGGAGAAGCAGTCAGATCATCTGCTGGCTTGTTGCTGCTGTTGCTGGCGCACTGCGTTCTGCTTGTGGCACTGCACATTGATCATTTATTAGCCTGTACAGCAGCTGTCCTTTTGCCACTTCGTGTCTCTGCCGCTTGCGTTGGGGGGTGGGGGGGGTGGCTTGGTGCCTTAACGCACACTAAGAAGAAGCTTTGCCTGGGCGTGGTTAAATCTCTTTCTCGCAGGATGTATAACGCTGCTCGTGTTGTGAAGGGGAGCAGCTGAACGCACACTAAGGAGAAGCGATTGGACCACCTGCTGGCTTGTTGCTGCTGCTGCTGGCGTACTGCGCGTCAATCATTTAATAGCCTGTACAGCAGCTGTCCTTTTGCCACTTCATATCTCTGCCGCTCGCGTTGTTAATGGTAGTGGGGGTCTGAACACACGCTAAGGAGAAGCGGTTGAATCATCTGCTGGCTTGCTGCTGCTGGCGAGCTGTGTGTTCTGCTTGTCGTTGTTTTAAGAGCTGGGAGCATGAAGTGTGTCTGCCAAATACATTCCAACAACTGCTAGGTTAGATGTCCATGAACTTGTTTTAAATGTTGTCTCACTGTCTTGTCTCGCATCACGTTAAAGTGTCTCTCGCGGGACGTCAGATTGTCTTCTGAGGAGATCACGTCTCATCTCCCTAGTCTCCCTCCCAAGATTTTTTTTTATAATAGAGAGATAAGTTCAAAATTCTTCAAGTTGAAGTTATTTCTTTGCAGTCATGGTATGTACGCTATTAATTTTCCACATAAAATAGATTTCTAAAGTGAATCATACTTTATAAGTTTTAAAAAATAACTAGCCAGCTCTTGCTTTTTTTAATGGAGGTGAAAAGTATCAGAGTCTAATTATTTAGAAAATCTTACTGAATACATCAAGCCAAAAACGATATTGAGCATTGATCCATATGTTGAGATTACATACATATTTAAAAACAACATATCTATGATGTTTTAAGAAGGCAAAACATCAACAAATAAAACATTATTGTGACATTCAGCCATTTTAAAAGAAGACTGGCTGTGCACTTTACTCCTCGTAAACTTTATTGCATGTGATCGCTAAGGTTTAGTTAATTACAGGGTGAAAGAAATTAAGTAATTAACAAGCATCAGCTGACGCGGCCACAAGATATTGGAGGTGGGTTAGTGTTACTGCTTTTGTGAATGAGAGACTGATCATTCTTTACAAGTTTGGCTGGATGAGAGTTATTCAATGGCACAGCAAGAGGACAGGACATGAAGTGCTGGCTCTGTTGAGCTATGGAAAGGGATCAGAACCAATGGCTGGTGCAGGGATTCTGAGACACAGCTATGTTCAATTCTGCTAATGTCTAACATGCAGACAAGAGAGGAAACAGGAACATTCAGCAACGACCAGAGAATTGGAGCGTAGTGACATCAGTTTGAAGGCAAGGCCCTGTGATGAGCTGCTGAGGTGATAGCTCAGAAGCTTTGGTGACCAATTGAGGGAGCAGTTCAGGATGCGGCAGACTAAGATTTGTGATGATTTTCTAACAAAGGAAATATCTTATGAAGGGTGTTTTTTGGATCTTAAATGCATTTATTTATTTGGATTTTTTTCCCCCTGAAGACATTGTTTTTAAAGCCATGACTTTTGGAAGACTTATTTATTAAATGACTTGAAGTATGTCACTTCAATTCTTTCTTTCTTTCTTTTTAATAACAATTGACAAAAAGTCTTGTGTTTCTCCTCCCTCAGCCTGGTCCATCTCGGTCTGGACTATTAATGGAAGATGTCAGTGTCTATTGCTGTGTAAACTGCGGCATTATAGGCTTTTAGCACTAGTGGCGTGGATTTACTTTGGAAAGTCATTGCCAATGCCCATTATTGATGTTACTGAATGTTCATATCCGGATGTCTTGGTTCTGTAGACAGCTAGACAATAATAATTTAAAAAGTCACACTTTGTGTATATTCTCTCACTATACAAAAGCTTATTTCATTATTTTGCAAACATATTCCCAGCTTCCGCTGGACTGATGATGCACATATAAGCTTCAGTGAGAGAGAATGTTCTAAAGGCCCAGCGGGTGCTAGAAACAGAGGAATGGAATTAGACACTTTATGCCAACTACTGGTGAGGTGGCCCTAAAATGGCTTTTCTGTTTATTTAGTGGCCGCATCCACCATGCCAACCAGATATTTAGCAGTGACATGCAATTCCAGCTGTTTTCATCCTTTTGTCTGCTCATGCATGCCTCTTGACACTGCTTCACTCCACTGATTTTGGGTCAGGGGCAAGCCATATGCCACTTGTTCCTTGGTTCTGTGAGATGACCCAAAGCCAGGGTCCTCATCTGAGATTGCCAGCAGCTACGTATCAGGGCCAATGGACTCTAATAAGTGGCAAATGTGTCAGAGGTGCTTTGTAAGTTCTCTGCTTGTGCCTCATCACCCCTACTACTGCTCATTTTATTCCTGTTTTTCCAGGTAAAGCAGAGCTGTTATTCCTGCCTCACAGAGCCAGGGTCTGCATGATTTTTATGTTTTCCCAGTGTTTCTGCAGATTGATTGGTAGGAATGACTGTCAGTAAGTTTACTCACTCCAGCATCTTGTCCTAAGTTCTTTTTTACCACATCCAGAGCAAGGGCAACTCATCATATATTGAAGAGTTAGATAATTAGTTTTTTGGCGCTTGCCAATCTGCTCTATCGCACACTCTGCCGTTTTAATTTTCTGAGTGTGTTTTTTTTTATCGTGTATGCGAACATCACAACACAGAAACTATGACTTGCAGGGTGCTTAGCTTTTGCAAAAATCAAAGACTTTTCTTAACAATACAGTGCCATCCAATCAGTTCAGGTTTACTGTTATTTGTACAAAGTACAATCAAACTCTTATGTGCTCTTTTCAATATGCTGCCACTCAACACTAATATTGCTTTGTAGGCTGTAAAATAACAACATAAAATGTAAAGGGAGAAAATTCAGCAACATTTAGGAAAAAATAATTATGATTTGAGTGCATATATCTCTGTTATTAAAAGCCATGGCAGAACATAACCTCTGAAGAAACAGAATGACAGAAGAAAAAGTAATATTATAAAAAGAATATAGCTTGGTGCTGGGGGCTGGTTGGGGTTGTCATAACTCCAATGATGGCAATAGTTCCATTAGTCTGTGATAAAATAATTATTTCTAGTTTGCTTTCATTTATCACAATAATAACTCATAAATGTAGAATGTACACTGTAAAAAAAAAAACATTTACAGTAAAAAAAACTGGCAGCTGTGGTTGACAGAATCTTGCTGTAAAAATAAGATGACAATATTTTTAGGTCTGTGGTATAACTTTATACACTGTTTCGCCACCTGGATTTAACTAAGCAAATAGGTACGAGCCTCCTATTGGATAATTACTGCATGGGCGATTATCTTTCAGCTGGCAACAAGTTATTTAACCCCAACTGGTGCAATGAGTTGCTTCTCATTTCTTAAACAACCATGTCGAAAGACACATCTCGTGGTCGTGGAAAAGATGTTAGTCTGTTTGAGAAGGGTCAAATCATTGGCATGCATCAAGCAGAGAAAACATCTAAGGAGATTGCAGAAACTACTAAAATTGGGTTAAGTACTGTCCAACGCATTATTAAAAACTGGAAGGATAGTGGGGACCCATCGTCTTCGAGGAAGAAATGTGGCCGGAAAAAAATCCTTAATGATCGTAATCGGCGATCACTTAAACGTTTGGTGAAATCAAATCGAAGAAAAACAACAGCAGAACTCAGGTCTATGTTTAATAGTGAAAGTAAGAGCATTTCCACACGCGCAATGCGAAGGGAACTCAAGGTATTGGGACTAAACAGCTGTGTAGCCGTAAGGCACGGGCATATTCCAAGATGACAATGCCAGGATTCATCGGGCTCAAATTGTGAAAGAGTGGTTCAGGGAGCATGAGACATCATTTTCACACATGGATTAGCCACCACAGAGTCCAGACCTTAACCCCATTGAGAATCTTTGGGATGTGCTGGAGAAGGCTTTGCGCAGCGGTCAGACTGTACCATCATCAATGCAAGATCTTGGTGAAAAATTAATGCAACACTGGATGGAACTAAATCTTGTGACATTGCAGAAGCTTATCGAAACAATGCCACAGCGAATGCGTGCCGTAATCAAAGCTAAAGGCGGTCCAACGAAATAGAGTGTGTGACCTTTTTTTTTGGTGGCAACTTTTTTTTTGGCCAGGCAGTGTAGAAATTAACTTTTTTTTCATTGCAACCCATAACAATAGAAGTAAAAGTTTAACCATAACAAGAAATCCATGCACAGTCCTAAATATGCCAGTCATTAAACCGTTAAAAAATGTTGTCAGGATCAAATACATGTACACAATCTTCATCAATAAAGATACAACAAGCAAACATGTTGTACTATTTAATTATATGCATTGAAAAGAATACAATGTTTATGGAAGTTATGGCACATTGTCTAGAGGAGAAGTAATGTTTGCTTTTGTGGTGTATGGTGTTCTTCATGTCTGCCAGCTTATCGAATACAACCCACCATAAATCAGCTTCCATAACCTTAAAAAACCTTCAGCACACAGGGAAAAGTAAGTCTGCTAACTTTGTTTTTTTCCTCTACTGTGCAAAAGTATGTGGTTCACCAGGAAAAATATTGTTAAAGGGGGCATTTCCTTATGCAAATATTGTAACTTCGGTGTTACTGAAAAACTCCTTCACCATTTTACATTTTAAATTTGGTTACCGTCACTATTTAATAGTTTAACACTGTAAAATTAACAGCTGTATTTTCAGTGTAACCGTAATGTATCAGTAAACAGTGTGTTGCATATTTTGAAGACAGAAAAATATTGATTTTACAGAACTTGGCTGTAAAAAATAATTAAATGTATTGTTTAAGATATACAGATAATTTTCAGTAGAACATAAGGTAACATTCCTTTTTTTTCAGAAAAGGTATTTTGCCTTCACCATTCACCGTATTTTTGCCATTAAATTTACTGACATTTTTACAGTGTACCCTTCCACTCCACTATAACCTGCAAGAACAGACAAGGCATTTTTAAAATTTCTTAAAAATGTTTGACCTTGTTATACGATTTTATGTGGGAAATTAATATATTCAATGCTTCTGAAGAAATAACTTCAAATTAAAAAATACAAACCTATCCTTTAATGATTGATTTCATCTTCTGAATTGTTCTTTACATTCACCTTTTCACAGGGTTCCTTGGAAAGGTCATTTTTTTTATTTCTGTAGGTTTAGAACACAGTACTCACCACATGTTAAACCTTCCAGATACAGGTTCATTTACACTATAATCAATAGAAACCCTTTAACTACAGACAGGTGACCTCCATTTAACTAATTATGTGCCTTGTAAAATCAATTGGGTGTACCAGTGATGATTTAGTTGCATCTTGTGAATACTTACACAATCAATTATTTTGTGTTCTGTATTTGTAACTAACTCTTCTAGCTAAACTGAATAAATAAGCAGATCTGACACGTATGACCTCCTAACTGCAGAAGAAAGAACATTTTTTAGTATTATTAGCATCTAGTACATTAATCCCTTGCAGAATGTTACTGTGAAATTAAATGCAAGATTTAGAGAAATAATTTTACAGCAAAGTGTCACAAGCCGTCTACTAAAAAAATGGCCTGCTAGTAGTTTGGGACCAACCAGGACTGAGGGGGTAATAAGAGAGGCACGAGAGAGGCAGATGTTTGAAACAAAAGGTAATTTTATTATTCCACGATAGAGTAGTGAAAACAAAACAGTTGTTGATGTAAAAAGGATGCACAAAAACGTATAAATAATCCTGTGACAAGACAAAATCTAATTATGAAGAAAAAAAAAGGTCGAAAAATAGAAATTGGAAAACATAGAGGCTTTTACCCTAATATGTATATACAATCAATTCCAGTCCATGTAAGGGCATCAGCAGCCTTAAAATAATACAAAACTAGACTCTGTTTCAGCCCAGGTCAAAAGTACGACTCCTCAAAAAAAAAACATCTCAGGAGTCGTTTTTGGTCCTCAGGAGCCTAACACACTCCTTTACAGCAACCAACAGCTCAGCCACCAGGCAACTCTTAGTCTGGTGTGCCTCGCACTACCTAACCCTTCTTAATTCTCTCCAAACAATTGTTCCCCCTCTTGTGGCCACAACTGTACTTATAAAGCCTTTTTCATTACCAGGATCGGCTTATCTAATCATAGGGAGATACCATTTAAGACCTGCACAGAAAATCGTACACTTTAAGTACAAATCAAAATATCCGACTAAAACATATACATAATAAAACAATAAACAACAAAATAGTGCTGGGCGGTATGACCAAAATTCTATATCACGGTATTTTTCAAAATTGTACCGGTTTCACTGTATTCTACGGTATTTTTTCCCATGCATGAGTTAACTACATTTTCCACTGCAATTACTACAGTAGACTGGCTAAGAATGACCAATTCCACTGTCATGAGAATTGTACATTGTACAAAAAAAACATTTTAATGTGCACACAAGTATTAATACAGGTTTGCATGGCCCCATAAAGTGACAGTTTTCAGGGGGGTGTTACTAATGAAGAGAAGGAATCACATTGACATGACAGATGCAGTCAAAATATAGAACCTTTTTATTGAACAAATTTTGCAAACAACTTAAACTAAAATTTTGACAACATATTGTCAAACATCCAAAGATGCATTTAGACTTAGTGAAATATCCAGAGGTGATTGTCAGAAGTTGTATTGCACTGAATATGTCTTAGAAAAGGAATAAATAGTAAATATTTTTTGTAAACCAACTACACTTTCTGTTAATGTTAACAATCTCTGACCACTGACATGTTAAAGTGACTTTTTAAACAACTTTACCATCATTAAACTGCATAATATTTAATAAAAGTTATTGTCTGTTATACCTGCATTTTTATCACTCTTTAATTTAGTATTGTTTTTTATCAAAATGCTGCTGCTGGAGTATGTGAATTTCCCCTTGGGATTATTATTTATTTATTTATTTATAAAGCACTTTAAAAACAACATCAAGGCTGACCAAAGTGCTGTACAATAAAAAAAAAAAGAAAACCCAACATATCAGACACACAAAACCAAAGAGTAAATGAAACAGAAACACATAAACACATAAGAACTGAAGAGATTCTTAATAAAAAGTATACAGATAGCCAACATATCATACTCGGTTTAAAGCCAGAGAGTAAAAATGTGTTTTTAAATAGGATTTAAAGGCAGCTAGTGAAGGAGCCTGCCTAATGTGCAACGTCAAATCGTTCCAGAGTTTTGGGGCTGCAACTGAAAAAGCTCGATCACCTTGGAGTTTGCATCGTGCCTTGGGAACACGTAAAAGAATCTAGTCTGCTGACCTGAGAGAGCAAGAAGGTACGTAAGGGTGCAGCAGTTCCGACAAATAAAGAGGGGCTCAACCATTAAAAGATTTAAAAACAAATACAAGGATCTTAAAATGGATTCATAAACGAATTGAAAGCCAGTGAAGGGAAGCCAAAATCGGGGTAACATGCTCATGCTTTCTTGTGCCAGTTAAAAATCGTGCAGCAGCGTTTTGCACCAGCTGTAGGCGAGCAATGGAGGCCTGGCTAATTCCAAAAAGAAGTGCATTGCAGTAATTATCTATCTATCTATCTATCTATCTATCTATCTATCTATCTATCTATCTATCTATCTATCTATCTATCTATCTATCTATCTATCTATCTATCTATCTATCTATCTATCTATCTATCTAAAATAAACAATAGTGCAACTTCCAGTACTAATACTATTACTTCAAAACTTCAAGCCCAGGTACATTACACAGTATTCACCAAAATAAAATAAAATCTTTACCAACTGAACCGTCATTAAGGCAAATTGCATTAATATGGACCTTACTTCAAGATATGTTATATACATAAATAATAAAACTACAACTTGCATTTATAATGCTATTTGTGGTATACAGTAGTGGGTCTGCGGCTTCAAAAAAAATATGGTCCGTTTTTAAATCCAGTTCTCCGTGTCCATCTCCGTGGGCGCGATTGAACAACCTCGGGGAGTTGACAAGTGATTGGGGCGAGTCGCACCCGATCGTTCTCAATTGCTTCATCGGCTTACTACGGCGTGTGAATAAGGCGCTGCGCCCACGTAGACATATATTTATGGGCCGGCAGGATAGAGGGAAGGAAAAAAGAAAAGGTAGAACACAAGGAGGTTAAAGAAGGGAAAAGGCAGTCATGGGAGATCCAGACACCAGGAAAGAGAAGGCAGCACGAGCTGGGGCTCCGTGTGGGAGTGCAGGCTGAGGCGCTGTAGGGGCTGGTTCACCCCACTGACTAAGCGTGTAGAGTGGGGCGAGCGAAATGTAAGACCTCCCAATGGATCTGAGGAGCGACTGAGTGAGCGCGAAGAAAGATGGGAAGTGTGCCAACCTCGGACAGTCTGGCTGCACAGTGTGGCAGCAGCTAAGACAGGGGCTGGCAAAAAGGAGTTCGTGCTGCAAAGGCTCCGCCAGCAACACCAGTGAAGGGTGAGCCGTGGAGACAAAAGGTGGTGTGCTGCGATCGGGCGAGGAGAGAGACTGCATTTTAACCTCTATTTTAACTGATTTATTTATTATGGATTTTGTCCCCACGTTTCACTGGTTTTATGGATTTGCTATTTATTTGGCTACTGTATTTATCTGAACACTGCACAACGGACACTTTTGGTTTTACTTTTGACTGTTTTTAACAAAAGCGCTTGAGCAGTTGCCAACATCCCTGGCTTCAATGAAATTTCTCAACTCACCTCGGTCATAACTATCTACGGTATTGGTTCAACAGACTCCCATGTGGGAAGAGGGAGTCTGTAGGGGGACTGGCATCATCACACTATTACACAGTAACCAGGTACATTACATAGTATTTAAAAAAAAACAAGTACAACTTGGCTTGCAGTATTATCCAGTAGTATAGAAACAGTATTCACACATTGGAACATAATGGTCCACATCCGACATTTTAAAACCAAAGTATCTTCAGACAACAGACACGGCACCTTTTTTCATCAAAAGTTCTTCTGTGTCATCATGTTCATCTTTATTGTCTGCTACAGCTTCCATTTTGGAATGTTCTCTGTCTATATTCACCGGTCAATACCTCTACTAATGCATGTACTCCTTTGCATGAGTGTTTATCGGTGCAGCAGTGGGAAAAGGTCTCCCTTAAACAGTTTCCCGCTGCGCCACGTTCCGAACGTTGTTTAGGCTATTTAAACCGGTGTTCTGGTATATGAAAAATCCATATCAAACAAAAATAAAAAACGGTTTTTGGTATGAACCGGTATACCGCCCAGCACTACAACAAAACAACAAAAACATTTACACATAACTTCGAGGTTACTAAGATACAAACTTAAACATTACGGTACACTACTAATACAACTTGAAATCCTCCTATAGCTGTTGTTTGACCTTCCCAGGCACCCGTGACTGCATTCAGTTTCGGCACCATCTTTTAAACACCAGTCGGTAAAAATGGTATGTTACGCGCGAGACTTGCACCCGAAACATACAGTGAAACATCTGGAAAAAAAAAAAAAAAAAAACTAAACAAACAACCTGATGGTAAGACCAAAAATCTTATAAAAGTAAAAAAAAAATAAAAAAAAATTCCTTTATTTTTCCATTGTAAACTTGCTGGTATATTGCTCATTGTGGTTCATATGTAAAACTTATTCAGAGTCTTGCCCCGTGTCTATCCGTACTATAATGTATTAGCATCACAGTGAGGCTATAGCGTCACATAAAGAACAATTGATAGAACAGTAATAATAATCTCAATAGTTAAGTAATATTATTGAAATGTTGTGGAGCATGTAGAATGCACCAGAGTTGTAACATACAACTCGATCGCTAGGAGTTAAATGAGGGTGGAACGGGGTACACCAAATTGCTGTCTGAGCAGCATTGCTGGCAGTTCCCTACAAAATGTCCATCCCCTCTCATTCCTTCCATCTCCAAAAAAAATTTGTTACTCCAGCTGAAGCATTAATGTCATCACAAATGGATCATATGACCACTTATTATTTGCCCTAAACAAAAATTGAGTATGACCTTTTTTGTTCTCCATAAAATGAGCAATCAGAAAATGGGGAATGGATTTTTGATAAAATCAATTATTAAAGAGTTATTGAGTGACAAATATAAAAATCTTTTCTTTTTTATTAGGCCTAAATATTTACAATTTTTGAGTAATTATTGTGGTCAACATAAACACTTGAAATTGGTGCTGTTTTATTACATGATCATTTCTGATTCCGTTGAAGTAAAATCATGTCAGTATCATGTTGTGTTCTGGAGATGAAAAGGTATGAAGGTCCAGTAGAAATGGCAATATTTAGTGAGGTTATCTCTGTTTTTTTCCTTCCAGATATTTTAAAATATATTTTATATTTAAAATTTCATTAGCCTATATTCAGAGTTAAAGTATATAAGAAATAACTGCAACGTTTTGTCAAAAATAGGTGCAGTGATTTCCGTATGATATTCCAGTAGTCAGAGAAATTTAATTTTATAGATATGTAAGAATAAGAAAACATGTAAGATAAGAGAGATTCTAAATTAATACGGTCCCATTCTTTTTGAGCGATTGCAATAACGCACACTATTGACCTTTTTCTAACCTCTAGGGGATTAATAGTACAATGGTACCTCTGGTCACGACTGTAATTCATTCCAAAACTCTGGACGCGACCCGATTTGGTCGAGACCCGAACGAAATTTCCACATAAGATTGTATGTAAATTCAATTAATCCGTTCCAAACAATACGAACTGTATGTAAATATATACAGTAATCCCTCCTCCATCACGGGGGTTGCGTTCCAGAGCCACCCGCGAAATAAGAAAATCCGCGAAGTAGAAACCATATGTTTATATGGTTATTTTTATATTGTCATGCTTGGGTCACAGATTTGCGCAGAAACACAGGAGGTTGTAGAAAGACAGGAACATTATTCAAACACTGCAAACAAACATTTGTCTCTTTTTCAAAAGTTTAAACTGTGCTCCATGACAAGACAGAGATGACAGTTCTGTCTCACAATTAAAAGAATGCAAACATATCTTCCTCTTCAAAGGAAACAGAGAGGAAAGCAAACAAATCAATAGGGCTGTTTGTGCCGCGGTGCTTCGCATACTTAAAAGACAAAGCTGTTGAAGGCAGCAGCTCACACCCCCTCCGTCAGGAGCAGGGAGAGAGAGAGAGAGAGAGACAGAGTTTGTTTTTCAGTCAAAAATCAATACGTGCCCTTCGAGCTTTTAAGTATGCGAAGCACTGTGCAGCATGTCGTTTCAGGAAGCAGCTGACAAAAGATAGCAACGTGAAGATAACCTTTCAGCATTTTTAGACGAGCGTCCGTATCGTCTAGGTGTGCGAACAGCCCCCCTGCTCAATCCCCATACGTCAGGATCACAGATAGTCAGCGCAAGAGAGAGAGAAAAGTAAGCAATCTAGCTTCTCAGCCATCTGCCAATAGCGTCCCTTGTATGAAATCAACTGGGCAAACCAACTGAGGAAGCATGTACCAGAAATTAAAAGACCCATTGTCCGCAGAAATCCGCGAACCAGCAAAAAATCCGCGATATATATTTAAATATGCTTACATATAAAATCCGCGATGGAGTGAAGCCGCGAAAGGCGAAGCGCAATATAGCGAGGGATCACTGTATTTTTTTAAGCACAAAAATAGTTAATTATACCATGGAATGCACAGTGTAATAGTAAACTAAATGTAAAAACACTGAATAACACTGAGAAAACCTTGAACAACAGAGAAAACAAACACTGTAAGAATTTGCGCTAGACCCTAACGAACCGCTCGCTGTAAACACTTTTTTTATGAGTAAGCACAGAGAAAAAAAATTAAATGACACTTCTCTTGCAAAACCTTTCAAACCATCCTCTACTGGCTTTAAATTCCTCACCTTCGCCACTCGAAGAAGGATTTTTTTTCAGCAAATCACCATGAATCTTCCTGGCTTTCTCGCATATGATCGGCTCGCTTATGCCTCTCGTTCAACCACACTAGCAACAGTTTTTCCACCTCTTCCACCAGTTGAGACCTCTGCTTGGTTAACATTATAACTCCTTTTGCAAAATCAGCTGCTTTGTTAGGCCCTGTATACGCAAACAAAAGAAAATGGGAAATGGAGAATGGCAAATCATTGGTGCTTACGAATGCTAATAGGGAAACTGGCCGTCTGTGTTTTTGTTCACCACCAGAGCGTCTGGTCGTGAACAGATGCAAAATTTTGGCAAACTTTTTGATCGTAACCCGATTTGTACGTGTTCGGAAACGTTCGTGACCAGAGGTTCTGCTGTACTTTAAATTTACGTATTATTTCAGCTAATAATAGCAACTTCGCTGGGCTGAACTAGGCTGAAACTACTCAGTGTTAGAGTGTCAGGAAGAGGATGTGCAGCCTTGTTCATAATGGCTATCAGTTTTGTCTTCATTCTCTCCTTCGCTACTAGCTCTGGGGGTCAAAAGTGTGTCCTTCACCTGAGCTTGTTAAAAATTGCACCGGCTTTCACAGAATTGTAGACTATGCAAAGAATGTCACTACCCATACTAAAGGAGCACAGTCTCCTAAAAAAGAGACTGCTCTGCCCTTTATTGTATAGTTCCTTTGTGCTATGAGGCCAGACCAACCTGTTATTTATGTGGACCCTCAAGTAGTTGTAGCAGTGCACCACCTCTACAACCACTCCCAGAATGTTGACTTGGTGTAGAGACTGTTTAGTGCAGCGAAAATCAAAAACAGTTAAGTTGCAGACACTTCTTTCTGCACCAAGAAAAAAGATTTTCCAACAGACTCCCATATTCTGTCCCACCTCCCTTGTCAAAGTACCACATTAGTGCAGAGTCATCAGAAAATGTCTGCAAGTGACACAACCAGGTGTTTTATTTCTGTGTTGTACAGAGTGAAGAGAAAATGAGGCAGGACTGTTATTTGTGGTGCTCCAGTTTTACTTGCATCTGTATTAAAGACACAGTCCTTGAGCCACATAAACTGTGGTCTGCTTGATAGATAATTCATTATCCAGAACACCAGTGGATCATCCACCCTCTTATCCCTTAACAGGGATTGCTGGCTGGTATGGGAGGCACTGGAGAAATCAAAAACATAATCCTCATAATGCTGCCAGTTATATCCTTGTAAAGCACATAGATAATTGCATTCTTTACTTCAATCTTGGTCCAATAAGGAAACTGTTATAGGTTCAGGTGGTCTTTTACAAAAGGATTCATAGTGTCCAGGATCAGACTCTCAAAGGCCTTCATAATATGATAAGTAAGTGCCTCTGGTCTGTAGTCATTAGTTGAAGAGGTGTCTGTCTTCTTTGGAACTGAAACAGTGTAAGATACTTTAGTGACAGATTGAACAGGTAACAGAGTACATCACAAAGTTATCAGTAAAGCCTTTAAAAACTTAGTGAGGTTGTCTTAGGTTTTTTTTTTCTAGATATGTATATGTATATTAAATATGTATATAGATGTATATGTATATATATATATATATATATATAGATATATAGATATATATATACTGAATATATATATATATATATATATATATATATATATATAAATATATATATATATATATATATATATATATATATATATATATATATATATATATACTGAATATATGTGTGTGTGTATATGTAACTGGAATGTGTACTGAGAACATGTGTATCAGTTATGGGTTTCTTCTGTGATACCTTAATTTTGTTTTACCAGCTCATGTTACGATCCCCACATCTTCAAAATAACCAACATTATTTCACTGCCAAAGAACTGTATATCTGCTTGTGTAAATGCCAAATTGAGGCACTCAACCCTGTTATCATGAAGTGCCTTGTATGAGTGGCCATTGCATATATTTATCATGCCAAACACACTCTAATCAAATCAGTTTACAGATTTGACAGAGGATGTAAATTTCCATGTTCATCCCTAGAACCTATTCCACATGAAGTCCATAAACTGCCATTTCCAATCTATGATATAGTTCCACTATTGCAAATCATCATCATCATTGAAGTTGTTGGTACAGTATACTTTGAGGATCCAAGTGTCAAGTGCAGAATATCTGTTGAAAGTACGTGATGAAACTGTTTGATGGTCCGGGTTGGCTCCGTGCTTTCAGGTCATTTCCAGGAGCCTCTTAAACTCATAACCGTGGATAGCCATGAACTGAGATGAGCCACGTAAATGAGGACACACACATTCAGCAAGGGGTTGGTGCAAAAGTATCAAGTGCTTTTGTTAAAATCTATACCAAAACAAAACAGCAAATAGTGCAGTGCAAAGTCTTCCTTAATTAGATAAATACATAAATAATCCAGTAAAAACAGTGATATCCGTAAATTAAAATCCTGATTTAAAATCAAAGTAAAACAAAGAGTCATTGAGTCCTTAATGTTCCTTGTATATTCCCATACGAGACCAGCACAACGTCATCTTCTCACCCATAGCCCAGGTCTTGCAGGTGGCAAGACTCCAGTAGCCACAGCCCTCTTCAGTGACCCCCATCTTGGAAGCCTCCGTCGGCTTCTGGCAGACTGCTCGGTGTCAGTTGTCCTGCCGTCTTCCTTCTCACACCCCTGGCATACCTTGGATCCTTGAGGAGAACTCCACCGCCATTGAACCCGCTACTTTTAAAATCATCAGTGGGGACAGTCTGCTTCTAGAATGCTCTTCTTCTCCCTTGCCTGCTGGCTAGCTCGCTGCCACGTTATGTTTCAGCACCCAATACTGCTCTCACATTCTGTTTCTTCCTCTCTTGGTTTTTCTCTCTGTTTATTCTTAAACCCTGTGTGAGTGAGACACCTGATTAACCCACTTGCATGTGCATGTGAATGCATGATCAGCCAAGCACCCCAATCCTCCCTGAAGCGAACTTCTTATCACATACTGTTTTACTTATTATATTCAAGTAGGCAAATGTGTTTCATTTCTTTTATTAAAGAACGTCATAAGCTTGCGATATTCAGTATTCCACATTTAAAAACTCTGATTCCTTCACTACAGTCCATTGAAAAACCACAACCACAGATTCTTTTAATGATTACATCTGAAGAAGGGGCCTTAGTTACCTCGAAAGCTTACATATTGTAATCTGTACAGTTAGCCAATAAAATGCTTCATTTTGCTTGACTTCTCATTTCATCTAAGGAAGCAAAGGTTTTGATGCATTGTGCTCACTTCAGATTATCTGTAATGGGGATTACAACACATTTAAAGTTGCAGACCTTTTCCACACATCCTTTTCAGGTTAATTCAAAGTGTGGTTTGCTATTCTCTTTCTGTCATCTGTGGCCCTATACCTTGTTATGCTGACATTAAGGTAGATACTGTTTTTTTGTCAGAAGGAAAATGTTTTCTCTACAAGCCTTCTGTAACCTTGTTTGTAATCAGGGCTATGATCAGTTCAGTTTTTTTTGTACAGATATCTTCACTGATGAGAGGCATGAAGTGCTGTAATAAGTACAAAAATACAATTACAAATATTATATATTAGGCAATCTACATACATAAAAATACAGAATAATCTGCACACACAGGATACATTTTAAACTGATTAATGTGAAAGGATCCTAACAATATACAGGCGCTGGTCATAAAATTAGAATATCATGACAAAGTTGATTTATTTCAGTAATTCCATTCAAAAAGTGAAACTTGTATATTAGATTCATTCATTACACACAGACTGATGTATTTCAAATGTTTATTTCTTTTAATGTTGATGATTATAACTGACAACTAATGAAAGTCCCAAATTCAGTATCTCGGAAAATTAGAATATTGTGAAAAGGTTCAATGTTGAAGACACCTGGTGCCACACTCTAATCAGCTAATTAACTCAAAACACCTGCAAAAGCCTTTAAATGGTCTCTCAGTCTAGTTCTGTAGGCTACACAATCAAGGTGAAGACTGCTGACTTGACAGTTGTCCAAAAGATGACCATTGACACCTTGCACAAGGAGGGCAAGACACAAAAGGTCATTGCTAAAGAGGCTGGCTGTTCACAGAGCTCTGTGTCCAAGCACATTAATAGAGAGGCGAAGGGAAGGACAAGATGTGGTAGAAAAAAGTGTACAAGCAATAGGGATAACCGCACCCTGGAGAGGATTGTGAAACAAAACCCATTCAAAAATGTGGGGGAGATTCACAAAGAGTGGACTGCAGCTGGAGTCAGTGCTTCAAGAACCACCATGCACAGACGTATGCAAGACATGGGTTTCAGCTGTCACATTCCTTGTGTCAAACCACTCTTGAACAAGAGACAGCATCAGAAGCATCTCGCCTGGGCTAAAGACAAAAAGGACTGGACTGCTGCTGAGTGGTCCAAAGTTATGTTCTCTGATGAAAGTAAATTTTGCATTTCCTTTGGAAATCAAGGTCCCAGAGTCTGGAGGAAGAGAGGAGAGACACAGAATCCACGTTGCGTGAGGTCCAGTGTAAAGTTTCCACAGTCAGTGATGGTTTGGGGTGCCATGTCATCTGTTGGTGTTGGTCCATTATGTTTTCTGAGGTCCAAGGTCAACGCAGCCATCTACCAGGAAGTTTTAGAGCACTTCATGCTTCCTGCTGCTGACGAACTTTATGGAGATGCAGATTTCATTTTCCAACAGGGCCTGGCACCTGCACACAGTGCCAAAGCTACCAGTACCTGGTTTAAGGACCATGGTATCCCTGTTCTTGATTGGCCAGCAAACTCGCCTGACCTTAACCCCATCGAAAATCTATGGGGTATTGTGAAGAGGAAGATGCAATACGCCAGACCCAACAATTCAGAAGAGCTGAAGGCCACTATCAGAGCAACATGGGCTCTCATAACACCTGAGCAGTGCCACAGACTGATCGACTCCATGCCACGCCGCATTGCTGCAGTAATCCAGGCCAAAGGAGCCCCAACTAAATATTGAGTGCTGTACATGCTCATACTTTTCATGTTCATACTTTTCAGTTGGCCAACATTTCTAAACATCCTTTTTTTGCATTGGTCTTAATTGATATTCTAATTTTCCGAGATACTGAATTTGGGACTTTCATTAGTTGTCAGTTATAATCATCAACATTAAAAGGAATAAACATTTGAAATACATCAGTCTGTGTGTAATGAATGAATCTAATATACAAGTTTCACTTTTTGAATGGAATTACTGAAGTAAATCAACTTTGTCATGATATTCTAATTTTATGGCCAGCACCTGTATGTCCATTAATGTAATAAATTGAGATTTGGTATGTTAACAATGGAGGAAAGGAAAATGAAAATTTCAGTCAGAAAAAAGTCCTGTTGGGAATGCACGTTTGGTTATAAACGTTTTGAAACGTGGCTAACAACGAACATCCCAGATACTAACGTGGAGCTACCTGGGTTTAGCACAGTTAGAGCGGACAGAGATGCAAATACCTGTGGGAAGCAGAAAGGAGGAAGACTTGCTCTCTATGTGAATATAAGGTGGTGCAACTCTGGACATGTAAATGTCAAAATCTCCACTTGCTGCTGATCGAACTGTTGGCCATAAGTTTGTGTCCCTATTACTTGCCCAGAGAGTTTGGACACATCATTGTTGTTATTGTTTACATCCCTCCTCGGGCAGACGTAGAGATAGCAGGTGACATTATCCATTCCGCTGTTGCTGAACTACAAATGCAGCTCCCCGAGGCGCTTGTGCAGATCACTGGAGACTTTAACCATGTGACGCTGGACAAAACATTACCTGCCTTCTCCCAGTATGTGGATTGTAACACCCGGGGAAATAGGAGTATTGACCTACTGTATGCAAACGATAAAGACGCATAAAGCTCCACCCCGCTGCCTGCGCTTGGGAAAGCAGATCATAACCTGGTTCTGCTTCAGCCTCACTACAAACCAAGAGTGAGGGAGCTACCTACAACCACACGCTCATTCAGGAAGTGGTCCCCTGAAGCAGAGCAGGCTCTGAGAGACTGCTTTGGAACTACGGACTGGGATATCCTGCAGGGATCATATTGTGAGAACATTGAGGAGGTTGTTGACTGCACTGCTGACTACATCAACTTCTGTATGGACATTGTAGTTCCAGTAAGAACACTATGCTGCTGTGCTAACAACAAGCCATGGATTGCAAGTGACATCAAGGGCCTTTTGAACCAGAAGAAAAGGGCTTTTAAAGGCGGTGATCAGCATGAGCTCAAGTGTGTGCAGAAGGAACTCCAAGTCCAGCTCAGGGCGGCGAAGGAGGAGTACAGGAGAAAGCTGGAGCAGAAGTTGCAGAATAACAGCATGAAGGAAGTGTGGGATGGGATGAAGATCATCACTGGCTGCAGCTCGAAGCGGGGTGCCACCATCAAGAGAGATGTGGAGAGAGCAAACCAGATGAACAACTTTTTTTAACAAGTTTGACCACCCTAACCCACTCTCACCTCGGAGTACTGCACCCTCCACCCATCCTTCTGTTGATACCAGCATAGGAGAGAGTTCCCCCCCACCAACAATTACAGTAGCCCAGGTAAGCAGAGAGCTGAGGAGACTTCGTGCCAGTAAAGCAGTAGGTCCAGATGGAGTATCGCCAAGACTGCTGAAGGCCTGTGCGTTGGAGCTGGGGAGTCCTCTACAGCGTATCTTCAACCTGAGCCTGGAACAGGGAAGAGTCCCGAGGCTTTGGAAAACATCTTGCATCACCCCAGTCCCAAAGGTATCACATCCTAGTGAGCTGAATGACTTCCAGCCTGTCGCTCTGACGTCGCATGTGATGAAAACCATGTAGCGGCTGCTGCTTCACCACCTGAGGCCACAGGTCTGCCACACCCTCGACCCTCTGCAGTTCGCATTCCAGGAGAAGGTGGGAGCGGAGGATACCATCATCTACATGCTACACCGATCCCTCTCCCACTTGGTCAGAGGCAGTGGTGCTGAAAGAATTATATTTCTGGACTTCTCTAGTCTAATTTTGTTATGGTGCATATTGCATATTTTCTGTTAATCCAATAAACTTAATGTCACTGCTGAAATACTACTGTTTCCATAAGGCATGTCATATATTAAAAGGAAATTGCAGCCAATGCAGCCAATGTTAAACAAAAATCCAAAGAATTAAGAGGGGTTCCCAAACTTTTTCATATGACTGTATTTCTTGGTAATTTGAGTGCCACCAGTCTTTGGTCATTGAGACAGCCTGGTTTTTTTGTTTATGGTTTTGATATAATTGTTGTCTTTTTGAAGCAGATCGGGACCACAGATGGCGGAGTTGCATCCTAACATTCCAACCAGAATCAATTCCTAATGAACACTGACTCATTTAGGAATCTTCCTTCTGTCTCCCACAGAAACAGATAAGGAAGAATCATGTGATTCTGCTTGGAGTTACACACAAGGCATGTACTGAGAAATCACATGTACATAAGTATTCACAGCCTTTGCTCAATACTTTGTCGATGCACCTTTGGCAGCAATTACAGCCTCAAGTCTTTTTGAATATAATGCCACAAGCTTGGCACACCTATCCTTGGCCAGTTTCGCCCATTCCTCTTTGCAGTACCTCTCAAGCTCTATCAGGTTGGATGGGAAGCGTCGGTGCACAGCCATTTTAAGATCTCTCCAGAGATGTTCAATCGGGTTCAAGTCTGGGCTCTGGCTGGGCCACTCAAGGACATTCACAGAGTTGTCCTGAAGCCACTCCTTTGATATCTTGGCTGTGTGCTTAGGGTCGTTGTCCTGCTGAAAGATGAACCGTCAACCCAGTCTGAGGTCAAGAACGCTCTGGAGCAGGTTTTCATCCAGGATGTCTCTGTACATTGCTGCAGTCATCTTTCCCTTTATCCTGACTAGTCTCCCAGTCCCTGCCGCTGAGAAACATCCCCACAGCATGATGCTGCCACCACCATGCTTCACTGTAGGGATGGTATTGGCCTGGTGATGAGCAGTGCCTGGTTTCCTCCAAACGTGACGCCTGGCATTCACACCAAAGAGTTCAATCTTTCTCTCATCAGACCAGAGAATTTTCTTTCTCGTGGTCTGAGAGTCCTTCAGGTGCCTTTTGGCAAACTCCAGGCGGGCTGCCATGTGCCTTTTATTAAGGAGTGGCTTCTGTCTGGCCACTCTACCATACAGGCCTGATTGGTGGATTGCTGCAGAGATGGTTGTCCTTCTGGAATGTTCTCCTCTCTCCACAGAGGACCTCTGGAGCTCTAACAAAGTGACCATCGGGTTCTTGGTCAACTCCCTGACTAAGGCCCTTCTCCCCCGATCGCTCAGTTTAGATGACCGGCCAGCTCTAGGAAGAGTCCTGGTGGTTTCGAACTTCTTCCACTTACGGATGATGGTGGCCACTGTGCTCATTGGGACCTTCAAAGCAGCAGAAATTTTTCTGTAACCTTCCCCAGATTTGTGCCTCGAGACAATCCTGTCTCAGAGGTCTACAGACAATTCCTTTGACTTCATGCTTGGTTTGTGCTCTGACATGAACTGTCAACTGTGGGACCTTATATAGACAGGTGTGTGCCATTCCAAATCATGTCCAATCAACTGAATTTACCACAGGTGGACTCCAATGAAGCTGCAGAAACATCTCAAGGATGATCAGGAGAAACAGGATGCACCTGAACTCAATTTTGAGCTTCATGGCAAAGGCTGTGAATACTTATGTACATGTGCTTTCTCAGTTTTTTTATTTTTAATAAATTTGCAAAAACCTCAAGTAAACTTTTTTTTTCACATTGTCATTATGGGGTGTTGTGTGTAGAATTCTGAGGAAAAAAATGAATTTAATCCATTTTGGAATAAGGCTGTAACATAACAAAATGTGGAAAAAGTGATGTGCTGTGAATACTTTCCAGATGCACTGTATAGACAGAGGCATAGAAAGCATTAAGTTCATTACAGGAGAGACATACTACATGAGATGGGCTTGTAAATAGTTATGAACTATGGTATGTATTTAGGTAAATCAAAGTACTTGGAGAAAACCATTATAGAGACTGGAAAAAATGTGCAGATTCTATACAGATAGTGATTAGGCTGAGATCTGAACCTCCAACTTGTAAGTTCCATAATGTTGAAGTCCATTTTAATTCAGTTACAATATTTTATTATCAAATTATAAAGAATGCAGTTATCAGTTCCATACCTACCGTATTCATCTTTTCTACTGAGAATTCATTAAGCAATTTTTTTTGTTGTTTGCATTTTGAAACATTTGGAATGTTGTACAAGTTATGCCATACAGAATTGTATCAGTGACAGTCAAACATAACATCTATATGTTATATGGGACTTTGCATATCTATCTATGTTTATTAAACATGTTTCCTATATAAAAAATATTTTCTGATGTTGCAAGGTAAGGTAGTTATACTCACTAATCATGGTGCTGGAAATGGCAACATGCTGTATGTTGATTAGCACATGTAAGTTACAGTAGAATTTCACTGTTCTCTGGATATGCGACAGTCATTAGCCTATAATTAGCTTGCAACCTTTGGGTGGAAAAAAGTAATATAACCTACTTTATATGTGGAAGAAAGCTACCTCTACCAGAATGGATGTAACAAATGATGGAATGGTAGATTTCTGATATGTGTAAAGTTAGCCCAATTGCAGTTTGCTCGTGAAAATAGTAATTTAGTGTGTTCCATAATGCAGAAAAAGTATCCTATAGAGCCATTTCCATTGAAAACCTGCAAGCATAAAGCTTTGTTTTACACACAACACCTACTGGAAGCACATGCTTAAACACAACACCACTCCTGACCCCTCACTGCCCTGCATTCTTTAAGAAAATAAAAATAGGACTTTATTTGCTACTTATACACACATCTGTCAAATTAGGTTTTGTGTGTCTCACATATAAGGTAACATCTTGTTTGCAGCCAATATATACCTATTGCACTAGTCTAGGAAGTGCGCTCTTTCTACCATAAACTGAATGAAAGGGTATTTTTATTTTTTATTTTTCTTATAACTAAATAGTCCTGCTGAAACCATTTTACTAGTTCCTAGGTTTGTGTCTTAAAACTTTAATGTTCTTAAAAAGAAGTTAAAGCAAAGAGGAATTCATTATAACTTTGGCTGTTCTGGTCTTGCTATTATTGCTTTCTTTTCTTTAGTGGAGTACAGTGAGTATAAAGACTTGCATACACACACAAACAGAAGGCAAACTTAGATATAAACTTACAGTAGTTATATCTTTAAATTTTAGTAGTTTATCTAATCTAATATTAATCATATGAAGACAAAATATAGCAATTGCCTTAATAATGGGGGGGGGGGGGGGCTAGAAAAGCCAGTGCATAGTCCTTTAGTAACATCCAAAATGCAGGAAGCTAATTTTAACTTAAAATGATTGTTTCTAAATCAAATACAATGACGTGTACACAGTCTTTGCTTAGCTTTTTGGGAAAGCGCGTCAAGTTACACTAAATTTAAAAGACTGAAATTAAGTTCACTCACGAGTGTTTAAGGAGAGAGAGATAGGGATGTGTCTTGCTCTCCATCAAAGTATTTTGATTTTCAAAAGGACAAGGAAACCTTAGTGTTAAATAAAAATATCAACTTAGAAAATATACGCATGGCATTACATTCAGGTGTGTTTGGGGACTTTGGGGAGTTAACTAATTTAAAAGTTGCAGCATTTTACATTTTTAGTTACTTCAGAATCTTGGTTATCATATTTTTGTTTATTAAATATTTTTGTATCAGTGACTCATAGTCAAAAACTACCAGTTATAGTAGAATGCAGTTATATGTGTTAGTAGACCAAATTAAATACAAATTTTATTAACAACGCTGTATATATATATCATGTAGTTACAAACATTAAACTGTAGCCTAAAAAGGCTTGTGGTTGTTGAAATATCAAGGTGAAATTGAGCAACATTTACACAATTCCTATCCCCTTACATTAATTTTTAGATAAGTGACTTTTTCTTTCTACTTTTATGTTTAACTCAATCAGCAGGAGAAGTGAAATGTTCTACAAGGGGCTTACACATGTGTGCCTCTCCTGGAGTTTGGCTTAACTTGTATTGGGTATTCATTTTGCTGTCAGAAGCAGCTGTTGAATAAGTAAAAGAGGAAAATCTACAAAATGAGCAAGTTTTTTTTTTCTCTTCAAGGTAAATCTGTAAGCAGATCCATGATTGACGTTCCAGAGAATGTTTCTCTGTTTTAAGATACACAAGTTTGCAAATTCATCAATGGTTGTCAATAGGAGGTTTTGAAATTTCAAAAAATTTGTACAGTTTGCTATATTTGCGATAACTTGACAAAAATGTAACTGTACAATCCTTACTACACCATTGCTGAGGGGTTTGTTTTGGATATGCCCTGTCTCTTGGCATGTCAAAGTACTGGTACTCTGTGAAACGTAGGTAGGCAAAATTGGGGAGGGAGAAAGAAAGCAAGATACTTCCTTTCTATCCTTTTTACCCCCACAATTATACATTTCAACATAACAATAAGCTCCTTAGCCATAATACCTGGCAATATAAAATCAAGGTTAAAGTTAATTTATGAACACACTACTTTTACTTCAGATTACAAAGTGTCCTCAGAAATTCAGAAGCAGTATCTCACTGACCAAACATTGAACTTTGTAATCTGGAATGTCAAGGGTATCACTCACGATGTAATCTGGAATGTCAAGGGTATCACTCACGATCTAAAGAGAAAAAAGTATTCTCACGCCTAATAGGCCTAAATGCTAAGGCAGCATTTTTACAGGAGACTCACTTAACAAGTGTTTCAATTGCAAAGAGATTTGATTGGCCAAATGTTTCACTCCAAATATACACAGAAAGCCAGAGGCGTGGGATTCTTAATGCATAAAACAAAATCTTATTTGTAGCATTAGAGGCTGTATCTGATCTTAAAGGGTGCTACGTCATGGTGATGGGTAATTGATTGAAGTCTAAAGTAATTTTGATAAATGTTTATGCACCTAAGGTTGATGATAGAGATTTTATCCAAAACGTGTGTGTGTATGTATATGTATATGCATCAGCTCTCAATACTAACATTCATGACATTATAAGGGCTAGAAACTGTAATTGTGTTTTAAATCCAGACCTGGATAGATCATCAATCAACTACAGTGTCAATAACATCTAATACCACAAAGACATTCACACAGTTTGTAATGAATTGTAACTTATCGGACCCATGGAGATTCTTAAATCCAAATTAAAGAAAATATTCATTTTCTTCACCAGTACATCATAGTTATTTAAGAATTAATTAATTCTTTATTGGTAATAATTTATTGCCCACTATCAAATCATGTAAGTGCGACACTATTGTTCTTTTATTATCATGCCCCAGGGATAATGGAGTCTGAATCAATGTGCCTTACACACTCATTTCGTAGCTGACATCTTAACCCCCTGTCATTAGCAGATATGGACTTTACCGAATTCAACTCCAAAGAAATTGATTATTTTTTAGATACAAATACATCCTCAGAGTTTTCTGTAAGAATACTTTGGTAAACTCTGAAGGCGTGTTTAAGAGGACAAATTATTTCATATCTTTCCCATAAAAATAAATTGGAGACTTAGAAGGCATCAGAATTAATCAGCGAGATCTCCATAATAGATCAACAATACTCTAGATCTCCGAATCAGGCACTATACAGTCTTTTCAATCATAATTTAACCTCTTGACCAAAAAGAAACTGAACAATTCCCCTTTAAAACGCAACATTATTATTATGAAAACTAGGGGGCTTCGCTCACCAACCCTTGTGTTTGGTTAAACGGATATACAATTTAAAATTTTTTTTTCTTTGGCATTGTTTCAATTTCATTATTTGCGCTTTTACTTTAAAGCTTCATTAAAAACAATATTTTTTGGAGACACATTGTGACAGCGCAACGTATAATTGCCCGTGAGTGAATATTGTTTCTGTTTCTGTAATAAATAATCCGAGTTTTTCTAATGTTTGTCCCTATGATTTATTGATTGTCATAGCAAAAGCTATTCTCATGGTAAACTGTAAACATTTTAATACGAATGGCATATCACGATCTCCTTTGGTGTGTAATGTTATTCGCGGAATATATACATTACCTTTCTTTTTGCCTGTTAACATTTGCATCACTTCTCCGTGATCATCAATATACACCCGACCGAATTTCATTCTTTGAAATTTAACTTGTCATTGCTTAAACTGTTCCGGGACCACAGATTCTCATAGCGTATGGTCCATTATTGTGTAAATCCACATTTTGTGCATTGATTGATGCGAATGCGAAAAGACTTTGTTGTCTACGCTTTTCTGACCTCGATTTGTCCTGCTATTTTTTCAATTACACCTGGTTCTGATGATTAATCACCTTTTGTTTCCGGTAATCTTTTCTTTAATACTGTAGTGACAGACATGATAAAAAGTGTCACAAAATTTTTACTTGAGCAATCGCCAACTTCCTAACCCCAAACACAACTTTCTAGCACCCTCTCCAACCCCTCACCCCCACCCCCCCCCTTACCGCATCAATCAGTACCCCGCCATCAGTCTTCCGTGCTGTACTCTGTCCTCCCTCAATCGGACCTAATAGTCACTTAAAACAAAAAAGTCCTCAACCTGGCTGGGACGCTACAATACTTTCTAATTTTACTGCTTTCATATTCTGTAACTTTCTCTGCATGTGTATCGCGCCATTGTTTGTTTGAGCCTGTCGAATTCCACTGCTTTCATAATCTCTTATCTGCCTTTTTTTCTCTTCATCGCTTTTGGGTCTCTATTCTCCGTATTGTCCTTATACACTTTATATATGCTGAGAGCACATGATCTGTGTGTACTACGTGCTTTTACACCACTTGAGTTTTTTTTTTGATGGGTGTGCTCTTATATAATATCTTTTGTAAGTAGGGCATGTCTTGCAAGAATCTCATGTTCCACATCCCGCGAGACAGCCCTGGGACAATCTCTTGGCACCAAGTCTCATGTTTACGGTCCCCCCGAGACACACCGTGGCAAGTCTCTGTCGTCTCGCGTGTCTTTTAAATGTCTTCCGAGTCATGACGTATCGTAGCCTTGCATGCTTTTGCTTTCCAGGTTTTTTTTTTATAATAGAGAGATAGAGAAAATACTAATATATCTTAGCCCAACAAATCCACAAGTTCTCAGCGCAGTAACAGAAATAACCAACGCAAATAGAGATAAAATCAATGACCATAAAAATATAATCCACACATTTTGGGAGTACTATAAATCCTTATATTCTACTGGAAGACAAGACATCATCTAAGGAGTTTTTGATGCAATATAAATACTACAAAAATATACTTTTAGTACAGAGGAACTGGAAAAACCACTGACACTCTCAGAAACACTGGATGCTATAAACTTACTCCAAAGTGGGAAAGCAGCAGGCCCTGATGGCTAACTACTATTATTAGCAACATTTGTGGAAGCTAAAGACAACAAAATTCTGCCTCAATCTTTTCACCAACCATTAATCACTGTCTTTCCAAAAAAATAATGACTTACTACAATGTGCATCATACAGACCAGTTTCATTTCTGAATAATGATGTTAAGATACTGTCCAAAATTTTAGCTAGGATTGAGAAAGTGCTTCCTTCTGTAACATCATAAAACCAAACTGGATTTATTAAAGGCAGACACAAGCGTCTGTTTAATGTAATATACTCGCCCATAATCAAACACATAAGAGATCTTACTATCTGTTGAAAAAGCCTTCGGCAGAGTTGATTGGGACTACTTATCTACCACAAATATAGACATTTGGCCCAAATATCTGTAAATGGATAAAATTACTTTATACCAGTCCAGAAGCACCTGTTCGTATTAACCACATCATCTCAACTTCTTCAGACTAGAACATGGCACTTGACAAGGATGCCTCTATCACATTGGCTTTTTGCCATCACCATTGACCATTCATTTTCAAAATGCATTAGAGATAAAAGAGATTATCAGAGAAGGACTTGAACAGAACATATCACTGTGTGCAGATGATATATTACTGTATATATCACAGCCAAAAACATTGTTTCCATTAGTAATTAATGCACTAGTAGAATTTCAAAAGATATTTGGACTCAAAATCAATTTGAATAAAAGTGTGCTTTTTCCAAACTCCCAAACACACAATACGAGACTGTACAAATACCAAGGCAAAGGCAAACGTTGGCATGGCATTACCTAACTTTTACTTGTATTACTGTGTGGCAAATGTACAAGCTATAAAGACCTGGAAATTGATACAAATTGATGAAAATACACAAGCCTGGTATGCAATGGAAATAAAATCATGCTACACTTCTTTATATGCTCTGCTTTATGCCCCAGTAAATACTAATCCTCATCAATATACCAATAATTTAATTGTCTATTAGTCACTCAGAATACGGAACCAATGCAGGATGTACATAAAGGTAGAGAAGCTTCTGTTATTCCTCTACATGATAATCACCTTTTTTAACCTCTCAAACCTACCTAGTATTTAATTTTTGGAAAACAGGTTAAAACACATAGAGAACTGTATATAGATCATGTTTTGGCATCTTTTAAACAAGTATGCTTCAAATTTAACATCCCAGCAGCACAATTTTTCCACTATTTTCAAATCAGAAATTTTGCTAAAAGAAATGTGCCCAGTCTGGTGAATCACGTTGCAGTGTCCAACAGTAGTCAGCAAGCATTGACTGATTCCAGTTGCCCTGGTATCATTTCTCCATCGTAGCAATGTCCTGGTGAAACCTTTCACCGTGTTCGTTACTGACAGCACGGAGATTTGCGGGGAAGAAGTCCAAGTGCGAGTGGAGGAAATAAATCTTGAGTGACATGTTGCACTTCATTGTCTTGTATGCTTTGAGAAGTTTGTCTACCAGCTGAATGTAGTTTGGGGCTCTGTAGTTGCCCAGAAAATTGTCAACGTCTTTGAAGGCTTTCCAGGCAATTTTTTCCGGCCCAACTAACAGATCTTCAAAATGCTTGTCACTCATAACATGTCTGATCTGGGGGCCAACAAAAATGCCCTCTTTGATCTTGGCATCAGTTATTCTTAGGAACATCTGTCTTAAATAACGAAAACCTTCGCCTTCCTTGTTCAGTGCTTTCACAAAATTCTTCATGAGTCCCAGTTATATGTGAAGAAGAGGCAAAAATATCTTTGCCGGGTCGACAAGCAATTCATGTGCCATATTTTTCTGTCCTGGAACTAACTTTTTACGGAGTGGCCAGTTTTGTCGAGAATAGTGCGACTCTTTGGCACGGCTGTCCCATTCACAGATGAAATAACAGTACTTTGTATAGCTGAGATGCAGTCCTAGTAACAGAGCAACGACTTTAAGATCTCCATAGATATTCCAGTTGTACCTGCTATACTGGACGTGCTTCAGCAACAGTTCCATATTCTCATACGTTTCTTTCATGTGTGCTGCATAGCCAAAAGGTACTGAAGGATAAACGTTGCCATTGTGTAGCAGAACAGCTTTCAGGCTTAATACTGACGAGTCAAAGAAGAGACGCCACTCTTCCGGGTTGTGAATACACCCAAGGCTGAGAACAATCCTTCAGTGTCACAACAGAAACAGAGACTGTCGACTTGTGCAAAAGATGTGGTTATATCATGATGTCTGCCTCTAAATACAGAAATTTTTGTACCTGGTGACAGCAAACACCATTCCTGCAGTCTCAAACCCAGCAACTCGGCTCTTGCTTTTGACAGACCCAAATCTCTGACCAAATCGTTCAATTCGGACTGTATCAGATGTGGATCACCTGATGAGTGCGGTTCAAAATGTCACTGTCAGTATCCTGCATTGCAGTTTCTTCATCTGGTTCGTCTAAGGTCCAATCCTCTGTTGGTTTCGGAATTGGAAGACTGTTGTCATGTGCCATTGGTCTCATTGCTGAAGGCAGATTAGGATATTCAATTGACTTCTTGTTTTTGGCAGAGAAACCAGACACATTAGTCAAACAGAAGTAACAGTCTATCACATGATCTTTCTGTTCTCGCCATATCATTTGAACAGCAAACAGCATCGTCTTTCGAGTGCCTCTGAACCAGGCTCTCAGACTGACAGCACATATCGCACAGCAAATGTGAGGTGCCCATTCCTTGTCTTGATCACCAATTTTGCAGCTGAAATACAGATGGTAAGCTTTCTTCACAAGAGCAGTCATCCAACGTCTCTGAGGCGCAAGTGTATATTCACCACAGATATAGCAGAATCTATCGCGACTGTTTCAACATTGACGAGACATATCGTCTGACACCAAAACGTCTATAGCATCAAGCTTACTTACTGTTATATTGCTACAGATACTATACTTTAGTATACTGATATTATACATACACACTGACTATCTATATTAACCAAATGAGCAGGATCGGTGTATGCAAGCCACCTTTATAGCATGCTGAGACAGCGTCAAGCTCGGTCAGACCTGCTCAGGCATGCCCAGGATGTCAACTTCCACAGAACAGCTTCCAACCTGGCATGATTCCATGCTTGGACATGCCAAGTATGCACAAACCGTTGTTGATAAGTCACTTACGGGAGTGAAAATGTTTGGATACAAATATAAGAAAAAATCATGACAAAACTGAAGATTTCTCTGAATGGTACGTGATGGGTACATTTTGATGTGATAATCGTGATTAGCACCCAAAAATGTATAAGAAAGACCCAACAGTGTTCAAGAAGCAAAACCTTTGTTGTGCAGTGTTACTAGAAATAGGATACAGTAGGTTTGCTGTTAGTGGTAATAATTTTTGAGCCAGGTGACAAATGAGTGACAAATGAGAGGAGTTCTCCTCCAGATTTGAGCATATTTATTTAAGGTACAGCAAAGAAGAAAAGAAAGTAATGTTTTAGCCAGAAAAATGTTTTTTATATGTAAACTTTAAACAAAAAAGAATATTAATATTGTTGACTTGTTTTAATTGTGAGTGGTTCACATTTTTCCTCTGCTAAAATCCTATCATATGCATGCAATACTGTTGTGAATTTTTAGATTGTCCTGACATTTCTGGATTTGATAAATAAATTTGTGTTAAGTTAAAAGTTGAGTTTTGTATAGGGCTTATTTTTTTCTGAAAATGATCCAATTAAACAAAATTATTTAATTTGAGTTTAATGTACCGTTGTGCATTTGATTATATGCCACTTTGATTAATTATGTTACTTGTTTCTTTTGATTTAAATGTAAATAGAACAACAGATGGATTAATAAAATTACATATAGTATATAATGCATTTGTGTATATGTGTGTGCTTGTTTGTCTTTGATGGTAAATTTTTACATGACTTGAAGTTGTTTTCATGAAATTAAGCAATAGTAAAAATGAGCTCAGGTGAACAGGACATTGATCAGGTGTGCTTGGAATAGCACTTCATTAACTATGTGTTAATTATCTGTGATTTAACACAGAAATGCTGTGGTGGTTGCATCCTTTAAGTTGCTTCATTAAATCATTAATTTTGTAGGAGATAAGTGAGGCTGACATAATGAAACCATTTCAGTCTCAGCAGATTTTGTCTTTCATGCAGAGCCCAAATGCATTTAATAGCAGACAATCACAGCTGACGTCTGATGTTTTTAATTGTTATTGATAGATACCTGTATTTTTGAACTAGCTCTTTAGAAAGCATGTCTGCAGCTATTTAAGAAACTTCTGTTGCACCAAAGCATCAATGATTCTTATTGATTTGATTATGATGTATTTGTGTTTGTTTCTTTGTGTATAAAACTGCTACATTTTTACTATTTTCTTGAACACGTTATATTTTCAGCATTTTTATTTTTATACTTTTTCCTTTCCACCTTTTTTGTGCATCAAAAATATACAAATCTGATGTGAGCTATAATATAATAAAAATGTAGAAAATACTAGCTGTAATTAATAGTTCAAATAACATAATCAAAACAACATGTAGTATTACACTTTCTCCAATTGCTAAACAGTCTCGTTTCTTCATACATCAAGTATATTACAATAGTTTTGTTTTCAAAACGAATGTTAAATATGACACCTGGGGCAAATCTTGCAGTATTTTCTTTCCATGCTTGTGTTTAATTCCAAACATTATTGGTTCTGCTTTTATAGCATTTACAGTACCTAAATTTAACAGAGATCTATAGGCAGTCTTCTAAATAATAATTCCTTTTATAGTTTTGAGTTTATATTTGTGCTTTAATGAAAATAATGAGGATTATGACTAACTTTCACTTTGATAAGGTTTTTTTTAATCTATTGCACTGCATTATATATTTTTTCTCTTTCATAGCAATATTCACATTGGCTATATCAAGCTGCTTCGATTTATCCAGGGAGTCATCCACAAGGAAGGATTTGACAGAGCTTGTCCCCAGGTATGGCTCTTGAGCCCTTTGCGTCTTCTGTAATCAAGTAACTAATGTTGTTTTCATAACTCTCTCTAGAGGGATGAACCATAAGGGTTTTGAATAATCAACAGTGAACAAGCTGTTTCTAAGCATTGACGTGGTAAACAAGCAAGGCAAAGACATAGTGCCAGCAATATGTTAATGTTCATTTAGCTCCAGCTTGGTGCTCTGTTCTGTTCTCACTGGAAATATCTAGCTCACTTAAATTTCATTAACAACTGAAGGCAAAGTCATTTTTAAAGTGCTATATATATCATTTAGAATCAAAATGGCTGAAAATATATACTATGTAAGGCTCCAATTGAGCCCCGACTACTAAGCTAATTCAGGCAATGGAAAACATACCTCCTAAGCTGTCCCCATTTCTTAACAATTTAAAAGTGAACATTTGTCAGTAATTTGTGAAAAGAAACATACTTTAAAGAGTTACTTTAAAAAAGTGTTTTAAAATATTTTTCTCAGTGTATTAAAATCACATGTTTAATAAGTAATTACACTTTAAGTAAAATATTTAATACATATTTCATTTTGACTAATTACCCTAAGTTTCACTTTTTCCTAATGTGAAACTGGAGCAAAAATTTACAGCACAGACTTTGCATGCTGTAGACTTGATGAATCACACTGGGAATTCAAGTGCATAGAGCAAATAACTGTAATTCCTAAAATAGATTTCTATAAAAATCAGAGATTAATATAGCAGTCTGTTATATATAATAAGGCTTTAAAAACATCCTTTGAATAATAAAAAGTCTAAACTACTTAACATTCTTAATGTAAAAAATCAATATTTTGTGAAAAACACTGTTCAACAAACTTTTGATATGTGAGATTTGGATAGGTACAAAAAATGTCTATATCTCAATATTAAAATGTTTAATATGATATAAATAAACAACCACATAACTCTGTAGTGCTTCTGCTATAATTTGTTTTTGTTTTTTGGAGTAAACTTAGTTATTTGTGCTTGTGTTTACATTACAGTCATCACAGTAAACTTTTGTTTTTTTTTGGGTAACGTTTAGCTAAAGTAAAATTAGCTTGCTTCTCTATCAGTGCTGTGGAATATCAGATTTGACTTTGACTTTGATAGTCTTTGTTGGTTTATGACCATCCTGGAATTGACTGTTTAAAAACTTCTTTTGTCCAAATTCAGCATGCTGTAAAACAGTTCCTGTCTTCAGTGAGATTTCAGCACAGATCCGGGCAGACATCTTCCCCGCAGAGAAGATGCCCCTCTGGAGAAGTAAATTGGTCCCTGACAGGCACCTCTCCCCCTTCTTTCTGAAAACCATGGCAACAGGCATGTCATAACAGTTCCCACAATCTTGTGCACTGAATAACTACTCTGGTATAGTGACAGTGACACTGTAAGCAGGAAATTTTACAGAGCCAAAAATAAATGGGAAAAACCAAATGAATAAGTGCTTTATAAACTGCTTTATAAAGTGCTAAAACAACAAACTTATTTTTTCTGATTGGTTTTGAAACCTTTCAGATCATATGCAAAAAATAAAATAGATGCAGTATAGTGAACTTTACTGGATTCTGTATAATATAATGAAATATAGTACTTTTTAAAATATTTCTTATGCCTGTGCTAATCATAATATTATGTATTTTGCCATACATTTTGCATTTTTTCATTTTGTTAGTGAAATAAATTAGAATTACAGAAATTGCAAATGAGATATCAGTTGTCTTTGGTGGAATAATCAATGTCTTATTATAAGACTATCGAAACATGAGATTTTAAAGATAGAAGTTTTATTAGTATTTAAACATTTCAACTTTAAATAAGGTCACTGCCCCACGTGCATATTGTAAAAGAACACTACAGTTGGCATCAGGAAGGGCAACCAGGAAGAGTAGCTGGCCACCTGGGTCAACCCAGAAAATGGCTGTTGAACCTGTCAGAGTAAGATTTATTTAATATTTAATTATGCAAGAATATTTGTAAATTGACTTTTCTCACATTCGCTTTAAGTATTAATGTTGATGTTTAACATGTTGCATGTTGTGCTGTAGTTAACGTAATAATAATTAATTTGTTCACACAAGTAAAATTCAATTAAGACAGTTAACTTTTAGGTGGGAAACCACAAATTTCTACATCCTACTTTGGCTTCGTGTGAAAGAGATCAATCCTAACTTGCGTTTAACTTATCACATTTTTATGTTTCAGGGATTGTCAGTGTAAAAGTATTGATTGTTTGCATAGCAAAGTTTGAATGAAGTACCACAGGAACAATTTAGTTTAAAGCAGTTGGAGGCCTAATACTCTTTGTTCCCCTCTTGGCACCAAATTGATAGTTGTGTAATCCTTTGCAAAAGTGTAGCTCTTATTAAGACTCTATAGCCGTCTTGCCTTGTTGATGTGCCAAAAATGCAAGTTGCTTTTGTAAGTTATCAGACATTTTGAAAACAAGTCTAGACAGCTTTTCAAAATCTTATTGTTGCTCTGTCCGGTGGCTCCTTTATTTCACAATTGTTTAATATAAGATTTAATCGTGGTAGTCTTTGTTCCTATGAATATTCACTCAGAAATGGTTTAACGAATGACTTAAGATATTATTATTATTATTATTATTATTATTTTGGCTATAGACTTGTGTTATGCTTGTGTACATCTATAAGATATATTTATTTATTAATATTTTGATTTAAGCATGTTTATTCAGAGCTTTCATAGTATAATATGATTTGAACACCTTCATTCTGTTTAACATATTTTTATAACCCCTGGAACTATAATTCTCATTCGTAATAAGTAAACTTAGCAAGTTTATTGCCTTTGTTATGTGTTTTCTTTGATGTCATACATATGCCGTTACACAAATAAATTATTTATTATGCGCTTTTATGAAAAGTTTAAAATATTTTTATGGGGGTTTGGTAGCCACTAATCAAATACCTCACCCTTTTGATTTGTGTGTGTGTGCGTGTGTGTGTATGTGTTTGAGTTCTCATATTTGAGATAATTTTACTTGGAATTATTTTTTTCTGGCAACATAGGACATACTCATCATTGTTCATTGACTTTTTGGCTTATTTTTAAATTAAATGCTTTTTTTTTCATATTTTTTAGTGTCCCAAACTTTTTATTTACCCAGGGGTTTGTGCCTTCTTTGCAATATATGGAATCTTATTGTACATGTATTAATTGATTTTGCATTGTATGGTAAATTTAATATTTATGTTCAAAGAAATTATATTATAAAAAATTAATGTGCCCTAGTCTTAATAAATAAAATATTATGTTTTACTTTGCATACTTACTTTTCCCTAGATGATATAGTATATAAATGTGGAAAAATGAAAACTGTTCTATGTCCTAGGAAGAAAAATGGATATTCAAAGACTCTTTAAATGACTGTTAGTTCACAAAATAAATAAGAATATTAACAACAAATAAAATCATTACATTCCTGATGGTTTCTGGTATTTCAGGCCCAAGTATTGTTTTTAAAGATATCACTTATAATTATTAATGTATTGCCCAAATGTCATGAAGAACTTGCAAGGTTTGTTTTAATTTCAGTTTTTTATGTGTTGTCTTCCTACACATGCCAGCAAAATGATATAATAGGGAAAAACACAACAGCAGCCTTATCGTTTATTTCCAGCTGCCAACACAATGTGAAACACTGAGGAAGTCAGTTGACTTGCCTATGTTCCAATTTTAAAAAGTATTTTCACGCAATGACCATTTTGTTATGTGCATCTGCTTGTTAATACAAAAAATCCAGTTTTTAACAGGTTTGACTGTGGCCTTCCTGCTCACACTTTACCCACCCAGGTGCCTGGATAGTCAAATTCTCCTTGTGCAGGGGAGACAGCACTATTGACCAATGACAGATGGGTAAGACAGGTCTTCCCATGAGTCTTGAATATCCTGTTTGTGTAGTGCATTGATTATTCTGGAAGTATACTGTATATTTTACCTTATTTTAGGGAAAAAGCTTGAGTTTTGAATGTTTTGAGCATACAACTAGATAACCGACATTTGGATCATGCAATGTGAGTTTCTTTTTTCCATGGATGTTTTTCACAATGTTTCTTGTTGTACAGCATTGGTCATTACTGGCTTCTATTATATCATACATTTTTTTCACTCCATTCTTTATGAAAACATGAGATTCAGTTTTTTTCAGCAACTACTGCAAACTACGTGGAGTAAGTAACATATAAAACAATATAATTTTTGAGTGGATCACTCTCTTAAACTGAAATGGCTTTTTCAGTCTCTCCTTATAGCTTGTATCTCTCAGTCTCAGAATCAACAAAGTTTCTCTCCACTGGACTTCCTCTAGTAACTTTTTTTTTTTTTTTTTTATAATATGGTGACTAGAACAGGTTAGGCCTTGCTAGTCTGTTATGTAACTTAAGCACAACTTTCTTTGACTTTTACTCCACATATCATGATATGTTAGGCATAACCTAACATGCAGTTAGCCTTCTTGGTCAGTGCACTGTCTTAATGTTGACAGTTATGTGTCCACTATGACTCCTAGATCCATCTTGTAAGGTGTACATTCAACTTTTGACCTCCTAATGTGTATTCAGATTTAACATTTATCCTTCTTGCATGTAATACCGTACAGTTACCTGTGCTGTAAAGTAAATTACATTAATCTACTTTCCAGTTCAGTACACAGCTTTTGTTAAAACCCACCCAAATATAGGAAGAACTTGCAAATTCCATACAAATAGTGTTATGGCTGCAATCCAGGATTAATCCAGGATTCTGGAATTGTGAAACGGCAGTGCTAAACAGTTCAGCACTCACATTATAATAGTCAAATAGTTAGATTTTATTCATTTAGCTATGTTTGTGACAATAAATTTGAATTTTAATCCAGATAATGTACTAAGTGTGCATATTTTATGCTTATTTTTGTCTGCTCATGCTAATAATGTCATCTACCCATTTCCAAATCTTGAAAGTATATTTTCTTTGTATCCTTCCCAAAATATTAGCTTAAATAAAAGCTAGTTTCTGCACTCTGATCAACACATAAAGAAATTAAGTAATCTTTTTTTTTCTTCTCCTCTCAGTCTAGGACAGATTGATAGTTATATAGTGATACTGTATATAGTTTTAATAGTGATCAGTTTAGGACATCAAAATCAACATCACCTTTTAAACTATATGTATTTTCTTGCAACTGGCAAAGCTGAAGTGCTATTCAGAAAACAAACAGAAATCACAAGAAAAACAAACACAGACACTTTTTATCATAAACTGTAGGCTGAAGTGTATACTTCTGATGATAATATGTGAGAATTTGTTTTCCATTTTAAGTCTAAACACAGTTACTTGGCAAATCCTCCATGAGTCCAATTTTCTAACTACTTCATTGAATTTTCCAGAAATATATGTAGTGGATTTTTCATAGTCTTTTGCTTAAGGTTCTGTCAAAGATGACACTTACTGACTACTAGAGCAATATCTGTAACTGACAGCCATCTATGGCCAATGATCTTGCCTGAAGAAGGGGCCTGAGTTGCCTCGAAAGCTTACATATTGTAATCTTTTTAGTTAGCCAATAAAAGGTGTCATTTTGCTTGACTTCTCACTACATTCATAATGGCTAACATGGTACAACACCTTAGTACTACAAATCAAACGCAAAATAGACTTGCAGACATCTTGCTAGCTGCTGCCAAATTGGAATTTGCACCTAGGTACTAATCCATAAGACAGCAGATTTAACCACTGTGTCACCATGCTACCTGATAATAATATCCATCCAACCATTTTCTTGACTACTTTTTTTGGTAAGGGTCATGACAGAAGTAAACTAGAAAGAACAGGTCAAATACCTTCTTTCAGCAAAATATTCCTTATGGATTCTCAGGCATTCTCCAGATGCAAGATCTAATCCTTTGAAAGATTTATATTCTCAGTCAATATTCTCAGATGTTTTCTACAACAAGTTAATGCTCTATAAACCTTGACTTGTGGAATCAGAGGGCCACCCTAAACAGTTTCCAAAATCACATCACAAGACCTTTCTTAATCTTAGCAATGGCTTAATTTTGCAGTTTAAATGCCAAGTTCCTTACCTGTCACAGGAAGTAGTGTAAGACCACATTATGCTTATACCAGCAATTTTCTAATTTTGACAAAATTTATAGTGGGTGACAAAAGATGAGAATGATTTACATTGTATTGATTGTAGTAAAATTAGAATTCCTTCTGAAAATGTCTGTATTACCTTGAAGATTTCTAAGAGCTATGCTAAATTTGAACCCAGTCCTTTTAAAATCTGTCCTGAGTATGACGTAAAATTGCATCCTGCCCTGCAAGTGGTCTTCCGACTTTCAGGAAAAACTTGGGGTTTGGTGGCTGGATTGGCACTCCAGCTACCGTAAAAATTTCATGCAGCTCTGAAACGGCAGACAAGACTACTTTCTGCTATCCCCAAGAGTAGCCATGCAGCAGCCGCCCACAGGAAGGCTGCTCACATTATGAAGGGGATGAGGGAAAGCCCTTGGGAGTCTCAACCCCGGAGGAATCAAAGCCTTTGGAGAACCAATGGAGTCAAGCTTTTTGGGGATTGGAACTGATGTGGTGCTGAGGCATCACCCACTGCATGGCAGCAGTCAGATCCCAGTTTGAGGCAGTAAATTTGGGTAGGTGCATGGAATGTCTTGTCTCTCCGGCATGGTGATCATCTTCCTCTGCTGTTGGAGGAGCTTCGTAAACTCTGCATTTCAGTGGCGGCACTCTCTGAGGTGCACAGACCTGTGACTGGCCAGATCTCTTTAGGTGGGTACACCTTTTATTGGTCTGGTTGCTCTGATGGTTGTCATAGTCAGGGAATAGCTGTTACTATGGCAGATCGGTTCCTTCCAGTGGTGTCTGATGTCATTCTTTTCAACAAGCATATTATGAGATTCAGATTAAGACACTCTCTGGGTGCCTTGTCTGTTGTTTCAGTGTATGATCCAACCACAGTGAGTGGTGTCTCAGTGAGGGAAACATTTTATTCACAACTGTGCTCGGTGGTTGATGGGTGCCTGCAAGGTGACAGTCCTTTGGTCATAGGTGACTTCAGTGTGACCACTGGCATTGACAGGGCTGGCTATGAGGATAGTGTTGGTCCCCATGGGTCTTGTGACCATGGTGAAAGTGGCTTAATTCTCCTTGACTTAGCAAAAGGTCAAGGCTGCGTATCGCTGGATTCTGGTTACTCTGCCGTGAGCTGCATTGTTGGACTTGGTACTCCAGTACTGCTAGTTAGATGAAGGAGATCGATCACATCCTCATGGGCAGACGCTGGAGGCTCCTACAGAACTGCAGAGTCTACAAAAATCCCCAGTTTGTGAATTCTCACCACAAACTCTGAAGATCCAGCCTGGGAGAATGAGTCTGGACCTGGCCAGACTCCAAGATCAGGCTCTTTCTACTGAGTTTGCATGCAGTTTGTGTGAAGAACTTGCAAACTTAGGTGTGACTGCTGATCCTAATGTGATTTGGGAGTCCTTCTGTGACAAGACCCTGAAGGTTGCTGAGGGTTATGTTGGTGGTGCTGGTTCTCGCAGAAGGACGTGTTTCATCTCGCAGGTCACTTTGGATATCATCAAGAGGAGTCACAGCACATCGCTTAATGGTAACTCTAGTGTGTACCAGGAACTGAGAAGGATTTCTGCCAGGTCTTTGAGGGCAGATAAGGAGGCATTTGTTAGAGGAATCTATGATCAAGTGACACACCATCTATGGTCTTTTGACCCATATCCTGCATACAGAGGAATCAAAGCATTACAAACATCTAAATCTGTTCCTCAGGGAGTGGCAGTCAGGGTGGATGATGGAACAGTCCTTATGGATGATGCTGTAGTTTTGATGCACTGGGCTAGCTACTTTGAGCAGCCATTTAAAGGTGATCCTCCAGCTCGTACGTTGGACATCTCTGGGTCCACGGTTCTTGAGGCTGATCCTCCAATTAACTATGAACCACCCAATCTCACTGATAGGCACAGGGGACGCCCATGTAATACCTGGCTGAGGCAGATAAATGGTCATTTCTGGACAGTGAGACTGGACCGCAAGTCTGCCTGGGGGTTTACCAACCGGGATCCCGAGCTATTTTGTCGTGTGTTGGGTGCAGCGACATGCTTTACCAGTACATGCTTCCCGCGCTGACCTGACCTTTTACAGTATGAATAATATATATATAAAAAAATACTTTTTAAAAACCACATTTATATTAAGTTAAAAAGTGTACTAAAAAGTAAAAAATAAGTCTGTCATACATCACTCGCAAAATAAAAGCGTGGGTGCTTTTGCTAAGATTTTATTGATTGATGAAAGCGCCCACGCTTTTATTTTATGAGTGATGTATGAGAGACTTATTTTTAACTTTTTAGTACACTTTTTAACTTAATATAAGCGTGGTTTTTAATAAGTACTTTTTTAATATAAATTACTTTCAACTTTTTTGTCTTGGGTTTGTTTTAGTATAATTTTGTAATCGATATTTTAACACTTCCTTTAATATTTCTATCCATTACTAGCACCATCTATTGGTGAAATCTTTAACTATTCTTCATATGAAAATTTCATTTTTTATTTAACATGGATTAATTGATCAGTTAGTGAAACTGCTTATTGATTCTTGTATTGTCATCGGAAGTGAGTAAGTGTGCAAAATTTCAAGTCATTTGGACAATAGGAAGTGGGTTAAATATCGATTACAAAATTTGAACCAGACAACAAACAGGTGAAGTTAAAAGAATTGTGGTAAAAAAAGTAATACTAATACCTCACAGTTTTCTCCCTGCTCTTACTTCATATGTCTGCTAGCAGAAATACAGGTTTTCTAAGCTTGACTCTGGCACTGTAATCATTTTCCAGTCTTAAAACCAGTATGTACTACATTAACATTTGTAAAATTCTTTAAAAAATTAGTTTTCTAGTTCAGGCTGGATAAATGTCCAGTGCTAGTTTTACCTCTGGAAGTATGAAACGTTGCAAGTCATGGTTTATTTTGTTCATTGGTATCTCAAATGCAGCCAGTGCACATGTCACCCGAGAATTTGAAAACCATGTAGTATTTATGTACATGTTAAAGATAAAAAAATGCATGTGTAATATAATGTGGAACATTACTTTTTTTTTCTATCCATCACTGGAAAGCATTCTAGCCTGAAGATGTTGTAGTAAGCTTTATACCACATGAAATATATTAACAGCAAAAAATAAATTATATTATTTATAATTCTAGGAACATTGAAAAGTTGTACACGAAAATGGAAATTTGGGTTTTTAAGATGTATTTCTGTTTAGGAAATTTTCACTTCTGACGCATGACTTGAACATTTATAAAACTGTCCTGAAATCAGACGGATAATCAGTATATTGAATAAGATTCAGATCATGCAGGGATTTTTTCTGCATCTCATAACTGAATGATATTTTAACATAACACACTTGACAAAATGACTAATCTAAAACTTTAGTATTGACCACAAATTTGAGTAAGAAGATGCAAGAATTTAATAGCCCCTATTTTAATATAATGCATATTTAGTCATGTTAAATGTACTTATCCAAATCCATTGAAGTTTATGGATTTTTTTCTACTGTCCTTTAAACAGAGTAAAACAAGAAATATCCTAAGGATTGGAATTCATTCACTAGGATCAGTACTTTGGGGTGATGACATCTGCTGTAAAGATGACCCACTTTATGCTTACAGTTTGACAAAATTTCTTTATGGACTTCGTGGTTTGCTCAGAACATCACTTTCTGTCTGCATGGTCACAGTGCCTTCTCATCTTATTCAGGTAAAACTGTGTTTCTACATTTCTGAACAATTATTGTATTAACATTGAAGCATTTTTTGGTGAAGTAGAATTATATTTTTTTTTTGTTGTTGTTTTGTTAACTCTGTTATACCAGTACTCGAGAGTGTAGTGTATGTGGTTCTTATACTGTTTGTTTTTCATTCAAGTATAATTAACACACACTTTTTATCTATTGGATACTGGCAATATTTCAAATTTAATGTGAAGAACGTATGCAAATTAATATCACAGATTACTATTGAACATGTTGTGATAAGTTATTAGTGTTATGAGTGCGTTAGTCATTTAAGTAAAATTTTGCTTTCATTTTATGCAAACTTATCCAAGTATGTCATCAAGAGATTTATGTTTATAATAGAGCTGGCGAGCATGATAATGCAAACTATTGTTGATACCTTACACTGCTTGATTGAGGTGCCTTATGTGTTCAAATCATACATTATCCAAGTACAGTGTTGTCTTCATCCCCTGTCCTACTCCACTAAACTACTTAACCATGGCCAAAATATGTGTAATAAGAACATTTGATGCTCTTTATTTTGCCCATCATGTGTATATATGTAATTATGGTCATGTGTGCCCCAAGGTGGTTTGGTATTCTAATCTAAGATTGACCTCTGCTTTGGAAGTGCATTGACAAAAAATATTAGATACTTTTTTTAATGAAAATGCATTTACTAAATACAGTATTTCCTTAAAAAACTCTTTTTGTAATAACTTCTAAAAGATGAATAATGGATTTTCAAAAAAAAGATGTTCTAACTTCATATAAACTTATATAGCCAAGTTTCTTTCCGGTGCAGCTCATAACAGAAGAGCACCTCAAGAACTACAATGATATATTGTATATGCCTCTGTTTTAGTAAGACCTACTGTGTGCTACAAATAAAAACAGATATTCTCTAATTTTAATAAGTTTCCTGAAATGAGCCTGTGTTAAGATTAAAAAAATTTGAAAGGAAGAATTTGTTCCATTATGGAGCTAGGAACTAGTATATGTATATAAATATATAAAGGTCTATGCAAAAGATTGGTCACCCCTGGCCAAATCACATACTTTTTTGACATTTAAAATAAAAAATAGTAAATACAACTTTGACAGTAAACAAACTAAATCAGTGTCATTTTTATAAAAAATGTTAGTTTACAGTTAAAGTTTATCTGATGAATTAAAAAAAAAATTAAATGAGTAAATGTATTTGCAAATGTATGGGCACCCTACTAAATCACTACTTAGTAACATGCCCTTTCATAAAAATCACGGATTGGAAACATTTTTTGTAGGCTGCTATGAGTCTTTGAATACTTATTCTGAAAATTATTCCCTATGTGCCCTTGCACATTGCCTCTAACTGTGAGATATTCTTGGGCTGTCTTGCATGCACAGCACATTTTAGATCTACCCACAGATTTTCAATGATGTTCTAGTCTAGGGGCTGTGAGGGTTACAGTGATCCCTCGCTATATCGCGCTTCGCCTTTCGCGGCTTCACTCCATCGCGGATTTTATATGTAAGCATATTTAAATATATATTGCAGATTTTTTTGCTGGTTCGCGGATTTCTGCGGACAATGGGTCCTTTTAATTTCTGGTACATGCTTCTTCAGTTGGTTTGCCCAGTTGATTTCATACAAGGGACGCTATTGGCAGATGGCTGAGAAGCTAGATTGCTTACTTTTCTCTCTCTCTTGCGCTGACCTTCTCTGATCCTGACGTATGGGGATTGAGCCGGGGGGCTGTTCGCACACCTAGACGATACGGACGCTCGTCTAAAAATGCTGAAGAATTATCTTCACGTTGCTATCTTTTTGTGCAGCTGCTTCCTGAAACGACATGCTGCACGGTGCTTCGCATACTTAAAAGCTCGAAGGGCACGTATTGATTTTTGACTGAAAAACAAACTCTGTCTCTCTCTATCTCTCCTCTCTCTCCTCTCTCTCCCCTGCTCCTGACGGAGGGGGTGTGAGCTGCCGCCCTTCAACAGCTTTGTGCCCGCGGTGCTTCGCATACTTAAAAGCCAAACAGCCCTATTGATTTGTTTGCTAGAGATTGTTTTCTCAATCTATGTGACATTCTGTGCTCCTGACACACACTCCTTTGAAGAGGAAGATATGTTTGCATGCTTTTAATTGTGAGACAGAACTGTCATCTCTGTCTTGTCATGGAGCACAGTTTAAAACTTTTGAAAAAGAGACAAATGTTTTGTTTGCAGTGTTTGAATAACGTTCCTGTCTCTCTACAACCTCCTGTGTTTCTGCGCAAATCTGTGACCCCAAGCATGACAATATAAAAATAACCATATAAACATATGGTTTCTACTTCGCGGATTTTCTTATTTCCGCGGGTGGCTCTGGAACGCAAACCCCCGCGATGGAGGAGGGATTACTGTATTTGAAAACCTCCACCCTGTGTTTCTTGAGGCACTTCATACTAGATTTTTTCATGTTATGGATTGCTGTCTTGATGTAGAGCCCATACTTTGTTCAGCTTCAGTTAAATGACTGACTTTCTAATATTCTCCACAAGGATTTATTGATATATAGTGGAATCCATTCTTCCCTGTGTTCACACAATATTTTCTGTACTACTACCAGCCTCAAAACCCCAAAGCATAATAGATCCACCGCTGTACTTAACATGTTCTATTGTTCAAATGCTGTTCCTTTTTTTCTCCAAACAAACCTTTTATGCTTTTGGTCATTGGGTTTGATGTTAACTTTCTCTGTTCACTTCATTTCAAAATGCCTCTGTTTATATGGGCATGTTGTTTTGCATACTGAAGAAATTGTTTTTAGTGATGAGATTGCAGATAAGGTGTCCTTATGATGGCTCTTCCAGGAAGGCCTTATTGGTTTAAGTAATGATGCACAGTAGAACAGTTAAATTTATTTTTTCCCTTATTAAGCAACACTTAGTACCCCCAAATGGCAAAGCAAAAACAAAATATTATAGATTTTTGGAAATTTATTAAAAATAAAACTACTGTAATATCACAGTGACACAAGTATTCAGTTACTTGGCACTTAGTTTAAGCACCTTTGGCAGTGATTACAGCCTGGAATCTTCTTGGGTATGACGCAACAAGTTTTATACACCTGCACTTGGGGATATTCTGACAGTCTTCTGTGCAGGCCCTCTCAAGCTCTGTCACGCTGAATAGACATAGGTTTCTCTGGAGCTTTTCAATAGAATTCAAGTTTAGGCTCTAGCTGGCCAATTCGAGCACATTTACAGAGTTTTTTCCCTATCCACTCCAGTGTTTTCTTACTTCTAAAGCTGCAGTCCTGTCTTAGGTTCTAACTGTCCTTGAGCAGTTTTTCATTAAGGATTTTAAGGATTTATCAATTCTTTGCTTCATTGGCTATGACTAGTCTCCCTCTCACTGAGGCTGCCGCCACCATGCTTTATCATTGGAATGGTATTTCGCAGGTGATAAGTGGTGCCTGGTTTCTTCCAGATATGTCACTTTGAAATGAGGCCAATCTTGGTTTCATCAGATCTGTTTCTCTTGTTTCTCATAGCCTTAGAGTTTTTCAGTGATTTAACGGAGTGTTGCAGTAGTGGTTGTCCATCAGGTTCATGGCTAGGCAGCCAGCACTAGGAAGAGCCTTGTTTGTTCTAAACGTATTCCATTTAAGAATTATGAAAGCAGCTGTTCTCCTGGGGCATTCAGTACTACAGATATTTTTGTAGCCTCTCCCAGGTCTCATTTTGTAGGCATGTCCATCAACCTTGTGACTTGTTTTTTTGCCATGATACACATTGTCAGATGTGAGACATTATATAGACAAATGTCAGCTTTTCCTAATCATGTCATTCTGTAGTATAAAGTGTTGTTTAATGAGAGAAAATTAATTTAAGGGCGGCACGGTGGCGCAGTGGGTAGCACTGCTGCTTTGCAGTTAGGAGACCCGGGTTCGCTTCCTAGGTCCGCTTCCTGGGTCCTCCCTGCGTAGAGTTTGCATGTTCTCCCTGTGTCTGCGTGGGTTTCCTCCGGGTACTCCGGTTTCCTCCCACAGTCCAAAGACATGCAGGTTAGGTGCATTGGCGATTCTAAATTGTCCCTAGTGTGTGCTTGGTGTGTGTGCGTGCGTGTGTGTGTGTGTGTGTGTGTGTGTGTGTGTGTGTGTGTGTGTGTGTGCGCGCGCGCGCGCGCGCCCTGCCCGGGGTTTGTTTCCTGCCTTGCACCATGTGTTGGCTGGGATTAGCTCCAGCAGACCCCCGTGACCCTGTAGTTAGGATATGGCGGGTTGGATAGATGGATGGATGGAAATTAATTTAAATGATTTTAGCATAAGGCTGCAACATAACAAAATGTAAAAAAATGAAGGGGTCTGAATACTTTCTGAGGGTTCTGTATGTGTGTGTATGTATATGCAAGATTATTTATGCAAAGCATTGCAAATTATTATGTCATTCCACCTTATGTGTCTTATTTTGTAAATATGTTTCCTTTATTTTATAAATAAATCCCCCTTAGTTTACACGAGCCCATTCTGTAGTATTGGCATTCAGCTATAATGCAGCTTTTAATATTTATAAATGAAAAGGCTCTGAAATATTACAAGTAATCTGTAAATAAAGAGTTACTGCTAGCCTTACTGCTACTGCTAGGAGCTCTGTTGTCCGGGGCTTTATGCCCCTGGTAGGGCCACCCAAGGCAAACTGGTCCTAGGTGAGGGATGAGACAAAGAGCGGTTAAACAAACCTCCTATGAAGAAAAACAATTTTGGACGGCGTTTTCCCTTGCCCGGACGCGGGTCACCGGGGCCCCACTCTGGAGCCAGGCCTGGAGGTGGGGCTCGATGGCGAGCGCCTGGTGGCCGGGCCTGCACCCATGGGGCTCGGCCGGGCACAGCCCGAAGAGGCAACGTGGGTCCCCCTTCCCATGGGCTCACCCACCTATGGGAGGGGCCAAGGAGGTCGGGTGCAGTGTGAGTTGGGTGGTGGCCGAAGGCGGGGACCTTGGCGGTCCGATCCTCGGCTACAGAAACTGGCTCTTGGGACGTGGAATGTCACCTCTCTGAAGGGTAAGGAGCCTGAGCTAGTGCGCGAAGTTGAGAGGTTCCGGCTAGATATAGTCGGACTCACCTCGACGCACAGCTTGGACTCTGGAACCAATCTCCTTGAGAGGGGCTGGACTCTCTACCACTCTGGAGTTGCCCCCGGTGAGAGGCGCCGAGCAGGTGTGGGTATACTTATTGCCCCCCAACTAGGAGCCTGTACATTGGGGTTTACCCCGGTGGACGAGAGGGTAGCCTCCCTTCGCCTTCGGGTGGGGGGACGGGTCCTAACTGTTGTTTGTGCGTATGCACCGAACAGCAGTTCGGAGTACCCACCCTTTTTAGAGTCCCTGGAGGGGGTGCTAGAGGGCATACCTTCTGGGGACTCCCTCGTTCTGCTGGGAGACTTCAGTGCTCACGTGGGCAATGACAGTGAGACCTGGAAGGGTTGTGATTGGGAGGAATGGCCCCCCTGATCTGAACCCGAGCGGTGTTTTGTTATTGGACTTCTGTGCTCGTCACGGATTGTCCATAACGAACACCATGTTCAAGCATAGGGGTGTTCATATGTGCACTTGGCACCAGGACACCCTAGGCCTCAGTTCGATGATCGACTTTGTGGTCGTGTCGTCGGACTTGCGGCCACATGTCTTGGACACTCGGGTGAAGAGAGGGGCGGGAGCTGTCAACTGATCACCACCTGGTGGTGAGTTGGCTTCGATGGTGGGGGAGGATGCCGGTCAGGCGTGGTAGGCCCAAACGTGTTGTGAGGGTCTGCTGGGAACGTCTGGCAGAGCCCCCTGTCAGAAGTAGCTTCAACTCCCACCTCCGGCAGAACTTTGACCACATCCCGAGGGAGGTGGGGGACATTGAGTCCGAATGGGCCATGTTCCGTGCCTCTATTGTTGAGGCAGCTGACCGGAGCTGTGGCCGTAAGGTGGTCGGTGCCTGTCGTGGCGGCAATCCCCGAACCCGCTGGTGGACACCGGCGGTGAAGGATGCCGTCAAGCTGAAGAAGGAGTCCTACAGGACCCTTTTGTCCTGTGGGACCCCGGAGGCAGCTGATAGGTACCGGCAGGGCCAAGCGGAATGCGGCTTTGGTGGTTGCTGAGGCAAAAACTCGGGCGTGGGAGGAGTTTGGGGAGGCCATGGAGAATGACTTTCGGATGGCTTCGAGGAGATTCTGGTCCACCATCCGGCGTCTCAGGAAGGGGAAGCAGTGCAGTGTCAACACTGTATATGGTGGGGATGGTGCGCTGCTGACCTCGACTCGGGATGTTGTGGGTCGGTGGGGGGAATACTTCGAAGACCTCCTCAATCCCATTAACATGCCTTCCAATGAGGAAGCAGAGCCTGGGGACTCAGAGGTGGACTCCCCCATCTCTGGGACTGAGGTCACCGAGGTGGTCAAAAAACTCCTTGGTGGTAGGGCCCCGGGGGTGGATGAGATACGCCCGGAGTTCCTCATGGCTCTGGATGTTGTAGGACTGTCTTGGCTGACACGCCTCTGCAACATCGCATGGACATCAGGGACAGTGCCTCTGGATTGGCAGACCGGGGTAGTGGTCCCCCTCTTTAAGAAGGGGGATCGGAGGGTGTGTTCCAACTACAGAGGGATCACACTCCTCAGCCTCCCTGGAAAAGTCTATTCAGGGGTCCTGGAGAGGAGGGTCCGTCGGATAGTCGAGCCTCGGATTCAGGAGGAACAGTGTGGTTTTCGTCCTGGTCGCGGAACAGTGGACCAGCTCTATACCCTTAGCAGGGTCCTGGAGGGTGCATGGGAGTTTGCCCAACCAGTCTACATGTGTTTTGTGGACTTATAAAAGGCATTCGACCGTGTCCCTCGGGGAATCCTGTGGGGGGTACTCCGAGAGTATGGGGTACCGGCCCCCCTGATAAGGGCTGTTCAGTCCCTGTACGATCGGTGCCAGAGCTTGGTCCGCATTGCCGGCAGTAAGTCGAACCCGTTTCCAGTGAGAGTTGGACTCCGCCAGGGCTGCCCTTTGTCACCGATTCTGTTCATATCTTTTATGGACAGAATTTCTAGGCGCAGCCAGGGTGTTGAGGGGGTCCAGTTTGGTGGGCTCAGGATTGGGTCACTGCTTTTTGCAGATGATGTTGTCCTGTTTGCTTCATCAGGCCGTGATCTTCAGCTCTCTCTGGATCGGTTCGCAGCCGAGTGTGAAGCGGCTGGGATGAGAATCAGCACCTCCAAATCCGAGACCATGGTCCTCAGCCGGAAAAGGGTGGAGTGCCCTCTCAGGGTTGGTAGCGAGATCCTGCCCCAAGTGGAGGAGTTCAAGTATCTCGGGGTCTTGTTCACGAGTGAGGGAAGAATGGAGCGTGAGATCGACAGGCGGATCGGTGCGGCATCCGCAGTAATGCGGGCATTACATCGGTCTGTCGTGGTGAAAAAGGAGCTGAGCCGCAAGGCGAAGCTCTCAATTTACCAGTCGATCTATGTTCCTACCCTCACCTATGGTCATGAGCTATGGGTAGTGACCGAAAGAACGAGATCGCGAATACAAGCGGCTGAAATGAGTTTCCTCCGCAGGGTGTCTGGGCTTTCCCTTAAAGATAGGGTGAGAAGCTCAGTCATCCAGGAGGGGCTCAGAGTAGAGCCGCTGCTCCTCCGCATCGAGAGGAGTCAGATGAGGTGGCTCGGGCATCTGATCAGGATGCCTCCTGGACGCCTCCCTGGTGAGGTGTTCCGGGCACGTCCAACCGGGAGGAGGCCCCGGGGAAGACCCAGGACACGCTGGAGGGACTATGTCTCTCGACTGGCCTGGGAACGCCTTGGGATTCTCCCGGAAGAGCTAGAAGAAGTGGCCGGGGAGAGGGAAGTCTGGGCATCTCTGCTCAAGCTGCTGCCCCCGCGACCCGACCTCGGATAAGCGGGAGACAATGGATGGATGGATGGATGGATGCTAGCCTTATGTTTATCAAAAAAATGACATATACTACAGTATATTATAAAAATGCTAGAACATCAATTCTCCATATTTACTCTCCCTATTTTCTATTTATAATTTATTATCTTACTTTGATTATGATTTATTTCCTTTAAGTAAACCTGCACACTGCAGCTGAATAATTGAGGGATTGAGGCTATTAACTCACACTTGTCTTCTCTGAAGTGCTGCCTTTGCCATGCGTCCAAGGAAAGAAGGAGGTTAGAAGGTATAAATCATGGCTCACATCTATGTGAAAGATAGAAAGGATATACAACAACACATTTATTTCTATAGCAGATTTTCCAGACAGACACATACAAAAGACAGAGAGATGTATAATTAAGAGAAATACAGTCATTAAATATAGAATTGTTTTTTTAAGTCTCAAAATGACAGTGTGATGATGAGGTCAGTTGGCCAGGGTGAACAGAAAAAAAAATCTATACTAAAAGATCACCTAGCCCCCAACTGGGCATTCTGCCTAATATAAATATTCTTAAGTAATTCTTTATTGTATTTTTTTTATGACTTCATCTTAAAGGAAACACAGTGGGTCTTGTGGCAGGTTGTGATATGTGCTTTTATTTAAACATTCAAACAACACATACAGTTGCACAGGACTTTGATCATGTGGTGGTGACACAGAATGCGACCAGAAAAGAAGTGAAAAAGAAAATAGAGTAAAGATTAATAAAGATTGCAGGTGTATTGAAGAGTTTGATCATTTTATATATATCTACGTTATTAAGGGTAAAATTAAAATGTAGCTAGAAAAGCCAAATTAAAAAAGCATTTTTTGGTGTTTTTTAAAATGAAATACAGTGCTAGCCTGGCGTATCCCTATTGGTAAAGTATTCCAGATTTTTCGTGCAGAACAGCAAAAGGCTGCCTCACCATTTCTTTTATGCTTGCCTCTTTGAATACTAATCCGACTACTACTAGAAGACATAAGGTTATATCTTGAAATGTAGGGGAATAGGCACTCCAAAATATGGGAAGGAGCAAGATTATTTAAAGCTTTATATATCATTAGTAGTTCCAATGTAACAACACTAAAACTGGTGAGATGTGCTCACATTTTATTTCTGGTTAAGATTCTTGATGTCTTTTAGGTAGACCATTTAGTAGTGTGTTACAGTAATGAGCCAACTAAAAACAAAGCATGATTTAATTTTTCAGAATCTCTCATGTTATTCAGAAGTAAACATGGAACAGATCAAGAAAAGAGTTGTTGAAGTTAGAAAATGAACACATTTATATGATACCTCGTCAGAACACTACAAGGACAATCAGGTGGCAGTCAAATCATGGTGTAAAATATCGGCTAAGGTGTGTTTGGAAGTCAGCCATTGCATGAAAAAGTGCAAAAATGTGAGAGACAGTAGTTCACTTAAGGAAGAAACTGTGTAGCAAGAGGAGCAATAATCCTGGAGGACGAAAACTGCCTGCATTTTATGGTTTTCTGTGCTGAGAGAGAAGTGAATCGTTTGCTTTTGTGCATGCTGCAAACACCGGCAACTAGCATTCAGGCATGTGGTTGTGGCACGACATGATACAAAAATATAAACTGCTTTCAACGGCCTCACATTGTTATGGTGTTGGCTCAACACAGAAGTATAAATCAGCCTTTACAGCTGAACCTACCTATTGTTTAATTTTCAGGCTATCATTTAAGTCATACTTTTACTTCTACTAGTGAGGTGCCTGCTCTACTTCCTACTACAATATCTCTGTTTTGCTCCTTTCTCTCTTTCCTCCTTAATCCTCTGGCTTTAGTTTCTCCTGCCAGTTGATCTCTTGCTGTCATGTACCCTCCTGACACTAAGTTCCCTGAATAAGTGATCGACAAGGAAGTTTTAAGCCAAGACCTGGTTTAACATCTGGGATCAAGAGTATCTTTTGATCATCATCCTAGAGCTCCATTTTGCAACCCAGCTATTCCTGCATGCTAAAAAATTCTCCAAGTGGTGATCCTTAACTATATACATCAGGTACAAACTTGTATTGAATTTGAACTCCATGCAGCCACCTACTGTGCAAGAAACTGTACTGACCACCCCTGCTGGGTGTCCTGTTCTGCCTTTTACGTTGAGGGAAATAAGCACAGGCAGGAGGAAGCTTCAATCAGTCTTCTTTACTTTCTAAATCCTGCAGGGGTAACACTCATTAAACATATATCATTAAAGCAATGAAAGGAAGTGTGTTACAAAGAGGAGTTTGTGCTGCATCCTTTTATACATTCAAAATTCAGATCTTAAACACCGTTCATAACATAAGCTCTTATACTATTGGTTACATCTAGTTGCTAAAAGGACATGGCAGAACAGAGTTATCTTAAAAGGTCACTATCATCCTGGTCCATTTGGCCAGATGACCACTTATCAGTTTCATTAACCAAAAAAAGATTTGAGATCTTAAGCTGTTAAAGTACACTGGCCTCTTAAACTTCTGTACACTCATACAGTTTTGAACTTATCTTACACAGACCACTCGTCCACATGTTCCCTGTTCCACTTTTATCGTGACTTGTCAGCTGCAGACAAGCCAAACTGCCTATGTGTCAAATCAAGCATGCCTTGAAAGAAAAGCACTTTTAACTTTATTTTCTTTTAACTGTTGAAGCCTTACTGTTAACTGCAATAATAAATCACTCTTAAGCCCATTTCTTACTTAGTTCAGACTTCTTTGTTATAGCTTTTGAGCATTAGCTCAGAAGAGTAAAGACTCATCATAAGCCCAGTAAGCAATGTAGCTGGTTTTTCTTGTCTTGTCAGCACACCTACATTACATGTCGGGGGAACACTGAAATGGGGTTCAAATTCAACTTCTACACTACCACTAACTATTTCTGAGAACATGGAATTATTTATTTTAGAGCAGTCCATTCACCATCCTTTCATGTTATCTGTCTTTACCAGTGACTCTGTCAGTATTTTTTAGCAAGGCAATATTAAGATCTGCACTGCTCCTGTGCCATGCACATCTACCTACAATATAACTCTTCATTGGGGCACCTTCCATAGCTGGTAAAATTTTTGTGTCTTTTTTGTGGTCTAAGTTTTGAAATATCAAATGGTATTTATTTAAAAGAAGTTACTCTGCATACTATTGTGACTCATAGATGTATTTTGTTCCAAATGATTAATGTACTTAGTAAGCAACTTATCAGTGGAGTTGTCTTTAAGGTAACGTAAGGCAATAACAAAGTCTAAAGCTGCTACTTCTTTTTGCTTTGTGCCCTCCCCCACCATAAAGTATCATCTATGAGGGAGAAGCGAAACGTTTAGGTTCGTCAAAAATTCTGATGTCCGGTTTTCGACGGATCTTGATATTTTAGTGTCCACTGATACCAAAAACATTGATATCTCGATGATTGGTGTGTGTCTGTGCGTTACAGTTTCTTGAGGACGGTCTAGAGCTAAAATAGCTGGACAGAAAAATACCAAATTCGAAACTTAAGCTTGTTAAGTGTTGGCGATATGGTGATTATTTTTTGAGCCAAATTGTGCAAGAGAAAGATGCACTCTAGAGGAACCCTGAAATACTGTAATTCTGTAATTAATTATGAATTCTTCTTGTCAATCGCTCATAATGACCCGTTTTATGATCAGAAAGATCAGCATCAGAGTGGTAAATAATTATTGAAATGTTATAGAATAGTTTGAGTAACTTGTTTCCTAGAGCACAAAGCCTACTGACGCTCATGTCCCATTTTTTAAAGTTACCACTATTGCTGTCTTACCAAAATGTGTGAGGCAATATTGCATATTAACTCAGTGGGTAGAATTTTGTTGTGCTACCTAAACCTGACACTATGAACTTGAATCACACACTGTGCATCCAGTTGTCTTGTGTGTGATGTCTTCATCACTGATTTTCTATTCTTTTTTTGCAGGATAGTTATATAGTGTAAAATAAGTCGATGCCATATAGTTTCTCCTAATGTCTTGTTGAACAATATAAATTTCAAGCAGAAAAAAGTACAGTACTTCTATATGAGAGACCAAGCTTACTTACTTGCTTACCTTACTTTTGGAATGCTTAAATGAAGCAATTAGACTGGTGAAAATCTGGGACATTCGTATGAAAGACAATAACATTTGCCTAGTCTTAAGTTGCAGTTAAAAGAATCTTAGAAACTCGGTTAAGCTTCTCTTAGTTTAATGCTAACTATTGCTGCTTCTGCTTAATAGACTCACTTCCCTTTTGATCCACTTTTCCTTGTTTATGTGGGGATATGGGCACTTTCTGCAATATTTACTTAATCCTGCTACGTGTTAGATATGACATTATCCAAAGGGCCTTTTCCTTAATAAAGAGTGTAGTATTCTCATTCATTTCTCCTCTTCATCACACTTATTCTAGGATCAACTATTATTTTATTTCTCAATTTCTGCTCACATTCATTTCTAATGGAATTTTGGAGCAGACTTCACTGTCAGATCCAACCTTTGCTTTGTCCAACTTTAACTTGCCACTGCTTCATTTACATGCTGCCCTCTGGTGATTTAATTATTGCTTACTTCAGAATCTGGAGTTCTGTTTAAAGTTTTATTCTACAGGTGCTGATTAGAGTGTGGCACCAGGTTTCTTCAATATTGAACCTTTTCACAATATTCTAATTTTCCAAGATACTGAATTTGGGACTGTCATTAGTTGTCAGTTATAATCATCAACTTTAAAAGAAATAAACATTTGAAATACATCAGTCTGTGTGTAATGAATGAATCTAATATACAAGTTTCACTTTTTGAATGGAGTTACTGAAATAAATCAACTTTGTCATGATATTCTAATTTTATGACCAGCACCTGTATATTAGTGTAGCTTCCAGAAATAAATTCAGACTATTTTGGGGATCCTGTATATGTAAGGATGGCATCAATATGATACTAAGAAAAGTATTGAAATTCAGTACCATTTTCAGTATCTAATGTATTATGCATTAAAAATTTATTTAAATAAGTTGCAATTTTGTATACATTTAAATCTTTACATTAATGAAAACAAGTAGTGTTACTGAGGTAGTATTAAGTGTTACAAATATCATTAAATGTTAATAAGCATTTTAATTTTTATAAACAATATCTCTCTATATATAAAAGAAAATCCTGGAATGGAAAAGCAAGTCTACGATACGTGATCTTCTCGGAAGACATTTTAAATACCTGCGAGACCAAAGACACGTCCTACTTACAATCTACCCGCGAGACCAAAGACACACCCTATTTACAACCTATCAAATAGGACAATAGGCAGCAAAACATTCAGTCTTGTGAAGGATTTGAGTATACACAGATCCAGGGCTCTCAACGCATATAAAGCGTATAAGGACAGTACGTTATAAATGAAATGTCGACATCTAAGCGAAGAAGAAAACAGCGCGGAGAAAAAAAAAGAGCAAAAAAGAATAATCGAGGCGCAAATCCAGAAAATAAGGAAAGTAATTATCAGCCCAGAACAAGTGGAATTGAAAAAAAAAGCATGTCCAATCCGGCTAAGAATTAAAAGACAATGAGTAAAAGACAGTAGAATTTCATAAAGACGTTTACAAATGTTGGCACTAAACACATGCAGAGCAGGTTAGAGACTATGAAACCAGTGAAATTAGAAAGGCTCAAAAAAAAAAAAATGTTGGCGCTATACACATGTGGAGAAGGTTAAAGGATATGAAAGTAGGAAAATTAGAAAATATATAAAAAGAAAGTAAAGATTGCATTAGCACAAACAAACAAACTGCCTCATTTAACTATGCACCAGTCTAACTTTGGTTTTGCACAATAATTACTACACTATTGCACCTTAGCACTTAATTCTACTTTATTCACATAATTTTACTTATTTATTATGTTCTACTATACTGTTATCTTTCAATCTATGACTTTTTGTTAATCTAACTGATATTCTTCTAACTTTGCACAGTTTTGGATAAGCGGATCAGGATGCATTTCACTGCGTGTTGTCCTGTATAACTATGCATGTGACAAATAAAGAATCTTGAGAATTTCAAAAACAATGGGTATGAAAACATAAATAAATAAATAATAAATAAATAAAAGAGTATAAAAAAAAAAGAGTATGAAAACAAACCTGAGTGTCATTATGAACAGTGCTGTACATCCTCTGTTTGACACATTAGCACTCAATACTTTCAGCCAACAAGTTATTTTGCAGAAGTGTAAAAAATGCTGCTGGGGCTCCTTTATACCAATAGCAATACGTCTTTATAATGTGTAACTGTTACTGTGACTTCAAATTCAAAACTTTTTTTGTTTTTAATTTTCTTCCTTTTTAGTCAACCTGTTGTGTGTGTGTGTGTGTGTGTGTGTGTATGTATGTATGTATGTATTTATTTATTTATTTATTTATTTCTTTAAAGAGCTTCTGTAAAAAGCCAAGTTTCCTCCTGGGGACAAGTAATATTCTATCTTAGTTGTTATTTTCTTAGATTTCCTCTCTGCAGCTCTTTTATTTTTAATGCAGATGGAAGCCTTGCTTATACTGTATTGGGAGATTTTAGCGTTTTTAGTTCAGAAAGAAATATCCAGCAAACCGTATTACACTATGTGTAATAGAGCAACTTTAGATTGAAAATTAAACAAAAAATATATAGTGGAGCCAGCCACCTGGACACCTAAATAATTGTTTTCATTAAGGAACGCTACATAACACAGAGTGTAATATTTCATATATTAACCTAGATAATATTTTTCCTTCTTCTTAGTCATTTCAAACAGAACAGGAGACTGATCCCTTTCCCAACAGCATAGTGTGCAAATAGGAAGCAACCCTTGACAGTAGACTAGTGTATCACATACTTGAGTCACACACATACACTCACACACACTGTCTCACATGAGGCTCATTTAGAATTACATTTCAACCTGACAAAGATGCCTTTGGAGATATTAGAGGGAGACAGGGGTACCCAGGGGAAAAACAAAACAGTCACAAGGAGAACATGTAGCCTCCTCATATGCTATGAAATCTCTTCATAGGCACAAAATTCAAACACAAGTCACTGGATCTATCAGATCATCCACTGCACAACAATTTTTCTCATTGCATAAATTACCTTTTTTTATAACTGTTAATATTGTATAAAGTTGTTGCAGTTGCATTTTTAAAGGAGACCTTCAAAGATCAGAAAACACAATACAGATAGTTTGAAATTTTGCAGTATAACATTAAGTTAAAAGTGATTACCCTGGAAAATCTGCATAAATTATTCACTTTGCTCTTTAGTCTACTGGCCTCATGTTCAGAATTGGTTCTTGCCTTATACCTGTTGCTTTTGCATTATGCTGTGGCTCCATACTATCCTGTCATGGAAAAAGCAAATTTGGAAAACAGATGAATGGAAGAATATTGAATGCCTCAGCAGGGGACCTGGCTTTAATGTATTTATCTAGAAAGTCGCAGGGGGCATTGGGGGCTGGGAGATCAGGACACACACGAATCAGACCACTTTAAAGAGGGCTCAGAAAACTGATAGATCAACACTAATTGTTATTTTTATTATTTCATTGAGTATGTCTTGCATATTGGAAATTGTAGTGGATAAGCTCCCCCTCACTTGGAAATCTGACTGACTTAAACATTGGTATCCTGGTAGTCTAAATGTGGTATGGGAAAAATTGATGATCACTATGGAGTAATTTGACATCATTTCATCATATAAATAAAAACACAACCTTATTAGCAAAGAAATAATATGTTACTTTTTAACTTGTTTTTCCTGTTGAATTCTGCTCTGTACTTGTAATATTTCTAATGCACTGTTATATTATATTGAGGATAACTTGTGTTCTATTCTGTGTATTGTATAGTATTTACCCCCCTTTTTTGATACCCACTGCACGCCCAACCTACCTGGAAAGTGGTCTCCCTTTGAACCGCCTTTCCCAAGGTTTTCTTAGGTCTTCTAAGAGAATCAAGGCTGGGGGGCTGTCAAAAGGCAGGGCCTGTTAAAGAAGTGCCCATTACAGCACTTCTTGTGTGATTTTGGGCTATGCAAAAATACATTGTATTGTATTGTTTTTATTTAATATACATACAGCTCATAGTATATTTCAAACTAGTATTCATTCACACCTTTTTATTTAAGAAAGTGAAGAAAGGGGCATATCTATTTAAAAAGTATTGTCAGTCAAGCTACAAGATTATTGAAATGCTTATACTTTTTAAAATATATTTCTATGTTTGTCTTAGTGCTGGGCGGTATACCGGTTCATACCAAAAAACATTTTTTATTTTAGTTATGATATGGATTTTTCTTATACCGCAACACCGGTTTAAATAGCCTAAACAACGTTCAGAACATGTCGTAGCGGGAGACTGTTTAAGGAGGGACCTTTTTCACTGCTGCACCACTAAACACGCATACAACGGAGTACATGCATTAGTGGAGGTATTGAATGGTGAAAATGGACAGAGAACATTCCGAAACTGAAGCTGTAGCAGACAATAAAGTTGAACATGATGACACAGAAGAACTTTTGCTGAACAAAGGAGCCGTGTCTGTTGTCTGGAGATAGTTTGGTTTTAAAATGTCGGATGTGGACCATTATGTTCAAATGTGTGAATACAGTTTCTGTACTACTGGATAATACTGCAAGCCAAGTTGTACTTGTTTTATTTTTTTTCGATACTGTGTAATGTATCTGGGCACTGTGTAATAGTGTGACGACATGTTAACTTTATTCTCAACATTTCCACTTTAATCTCGACGCTTATGACAATAATAAAGTCGACATGTTGACTTTATTCTCGACATTTCTACTTTATTCTCGCTGTTTATGTTGAGATTAAAGTCGACATGTTGACTTTATTATCGTAATTTGTCATTAAAGTAGAACATTGTAAACTAAACTTCATCTTAAAATGAATATTTAATTTACTAGATTTTCTCAAACCCCATCATAAGTTATGTAGCACATTAAATGCTTTGTGTTAAGTTTTCCTGGAGCCATGTTAATCGCTACATGCTTCTTAATCTGACTTCCTCTTGCACTAAAAGGAGGCACAGGCAGCACACAGAATACATTAATTTCATGATATTCCTGCTCTCTGAACATTTAGAATGCTAAGATAAATACTTGATATCATTTTCATGATGAAATGCATTAAAGCATGTATTAATCATGTGGGGGCACGGTGGCGTGGAGGTTGCAATGCTGCCACACAGCAAGTGGGTCCCGGGTTGTTCCCTGCCTTGAATTTGCATGTTTTTCTGGTGGGTTTACTCAGCGTGCTTCAGTTTCCTTTCAAAGTCATGTAGGATGTGGGGTTTTGTTACGTTATATTGACGCTGCTAGTGTAGGTATTGCTCATTTTCATAAGCTAGCACCACGGTCAGGATTTGCTCCTGTCTCGCACACAATGCTTGCTGGGATGGGCGCAACCCTGAATGGTTAGCATAATTAAACATGTATAACGGAAGATTTTTTTTAAAGTTCTGAACACTCCGTGGTCTGAGTTTATAACTAGTTTTAATTTCACAAAGACGTTTATCATGTGGTGATTGGTTATGTGGAGAAAGAAAGAGGAAAGATAGGACCTGGGAGTTTGTTACGTCAGACAGAGACAGCACGCATGCAGTAAAGAAAGTCCACTCAAAAGAACATCCAATGAATTCTGTGTTCGTGTCACCGACCACCAGATCACGAACCCAACATTTACACAATATTTAAGTTAAACCTGTTCGATACCCATTTATACATCCAGTTTTTTTGGAGCCTCGTCACACCTGCCATAAAGTTCTCTACACTGAACATACACCAGGGGACCCTTTACTGCGAGGGAGCAGCACTACGGCCACACTACCGTGCATGTTTAACACCTGCTTTAATGCATTTCATCATGAAAATGATATCAAGTATTATCTTAGCATTCTAAATTTTCAGAGAGCAGGAATATCGTGAAGTGAATGTATTCTGTGCGGCGATAGCTGCCAGCGCCTCCTCTTAGTGCAGAGGATGTCAGTTTAGGAAGAGCGTAGCGGTTAACAACTGGGTCAGGGAACACTTAACACAAAGCATTTAATGTGCTACACTAATTTATGACAGGGATTGAGAAAATCTAGTTAATTAAACATTGATTTTAGGATGAACTTTAGTTTATGACATTCTACTTTAATGACAAAATAAACTGAAAATAAAGTGGGAATGTCGACTTTAATCTCAACATAAACAGCAAGAATAAAGTGGAAATGTCGACTTTAATCTCAACATAAACGGCGAGAATAAAGTGGAAATGTTAACTTTAATCTCAGCATAAACGGCGAGAATAAAGTGGAAATGTCGAGAATAAAGTCTCAACATATAGTTTTTTTTTTTTCTTCACTGTGTCCGTTTTTTTTTTTCTTCACGTAGCCCTAATATGCTTCCGTAGGGCTATACCACAAATAGTATTATAAATGCAAGTTACAGTTTTATTTTTTATTTATATAGCTTAGCTTGAAGCAAGGTCCATATTAATGCAATTTGCCTTAATGATGGTTCAGCTGGTAAAGATGTCATCACCAAGTTGCACTTGTCTCTCTATATATAAAAGGAAATCCTGGAATGGAAAGCAAATGCAAGGCTACGATACGTGATAATCTCGAAAGACATTTAAAAGATCCGCGAGACCAAGGAGACTTTCCACGGTGCGTCTTGCGGGGACCGTAAACATGAGACTTGGTGCCAAGAGATTGTCCCAGGGCCGTAGCAAAAAGGACAGCGGCTGTACAGGCTTTAAAAAGATCGCAGCGTTATACATCCTGCAAGAAAGAATTTAAACACACATTCCCGGGGCCAGAAATAAAAGACAGGTATTGCTTTTACAAAGTTACGCGAGACCAGGCAGTGAGCCATCATTTAAAACAAGTCAACAGACCTCTAATCTAGCAGTTGTTGGATTGCTTTTGGCAGGCAAGCATCATGTGCTCCGAGCTCTTAAAACAACGACATGCGACAGGCAGAAGAGGCAGCTAGCAAGCCTCAAAAAGACAGCAAATGATCCAAAGGCATATTCTTAGCATACGTTCAGCCGCAACACCCTTCACAACACGAGCAGTATTATACGTCTGGGAAGAAAGAGATGTAAATACGCGCGGGGCAGGAAATAAAGAAACAAGTATTGTTTTTACAAAAGGTTTTAAAGTAAAAGTGAAAATAATGCATATGTAACAATTCACAAGAAAATAACAATCTCTTTAAATTTTAGATTGCCTGCCTAAGGTAAAGTCATCCCTGATGAATGGGGACGTGAGAATGAGGGGTTCTTTCATCGGATTAGTGCTATTTCAGATGTTGAATGGCAAAATGGGGGAGGCAGCTTGATGAATGAGGTCTCCAGGACTTAAAACAAATCCAAATCATATTATGTGATATCATCTAATGTGAAATTCTACTCCGTACTTCTAGAATTTTAGCGTGTTGGAAATGGATGGATGGATGTATTGAGGATTTATTCTGTTCTATGTATTGTACTGTACAGCTCAGAATTAAAAGACAATGAGTAAAATGACAAACTAGAACTTCATAAAGACATTTACAAACGTTGACGCTAAACACATGCAGAGCAAGTTAGAGACTATGAAACCAGTGAAATTAGAAAGGCTCAAAAAAAAACAAAAAAAAAACAAAAAAAAACTGCACTATACACATGTGGAGAAAGTTAAAGGATATGAAAGTAGGAAAATTAGAAAATATAAAAAAAGAAAGTAAAGATCGCAGTAGCGCAAACAAACAAACAGCCTCATTTAACTATGCACCAGTCTAACTTTGGTTTTGCACAATAATTTCTACACTATTGCACCTTAACACTTAATTCTACTTTATTCACATAATTTTACTTATTTATTATGTTCTACTATACTGTTATCTTTCAATCTATAACTTTTTGTTAATTTAACTGATATTCTTCTAACTTTGCACAGTTTTTGATAATCAGATCAGGATGCATTTCACTGCGTGTTGTCCTGTATAACTATGCATGTGACAAAGAATCTTGAGAATTTCAAAAACGGAGTTTACCGCACATGCATTAATTGGTTACTTTGTTAGTGTATATATATCTATCTGTCTGCTTATTTAAAAAGCTACATTTATCCCAGGAGTCAAAAACGTTCTGTCTAGCCCTTGTACAAAAACCTAGACAAAAGCAGGGGTATCACCTTGGTAACCCCATGTACCTTTGGAACTGTGAGAGGAAAATAGCACGACTTTATAGACAGGAGTCCAATGCAGAACTCTAATGTGAATTTCCCATTGGGATTAATAAAGTATCTATCTATCTATCTATCTATCTATCTATCTATCTATCTATCTATCTATCTATCTATCTATCTATCTATCTATCTATCTATCTATCTACTTACTTCTTTACTTTGTAAAAAAAAAATTATTGACTGATGATGATATAGATCGTTTTGTCTGTGCTGAAATTCCAAACAGAGAAACCTGTCCTGACCTCATTAAAAAGATTCAGCATATTGGGACTCGCAAGATTACAAATATTGTTTTTACAGAAGTTCTGAAATAAAAGTGAAACTAATGAAATAGCAACAATTCAAAGAAAAAAAAATCTTAAAATCTTATCCGGAAAACCAAACACGGGGGTTGGCGAGCGAAGCTATGAATGTCTTATGAAGTCTTAAGGTGAATACTGTGTAATATACCTGGGCTTAAAGTAATAATATTATTACTAGAAGTTGCACTATTATTTATTTTTTTGTCATTATTTATTAGTTTACATATTATGCAGTTTAATGATGGTAAAGTTGTTTAAAAAGTCACTTTTATGTGTCAGTGGACAGAGATTATTAACATTAACAGAAAGTGTAGTTGGTTTACAAAAAATATTTACTATTTATTCCTTTTCTAAGACATGTTCAGTGCAATACAACTTTTGACAAGCACCTCTGGATATTTTACTAAGTCTAAATGCCTCTTTGGATAGTGTTAAAATATGTTGTCAAAATTTTAGTTTAAGTTGTTTGCAAACTTTGTTTAATAAAGAGGTTCTATATTTTGACTACATTTGTCTTGCAATGTGATTCCTTCTCTTTATTAGTGCCACCCCCTTGAAAACTATCACTTTATGGGGCCATGGAAACATGTATTAATACAGTGGAACCTCTAGATACGAGTTTAATTCGTTCCAGCACTGAGCTTGTATAGCGAATTTCTCGTATCTAGAACAAACGTCCCCATTGAAAATAATGGAAATCCAGTTAATCCGTTCCGCATCCCAAATATATTAACATAAAAATCAATTTTCCTAACAAATAACACTGATAAATTATATATACTGTAGTCTACCTTTAATAAATAACACTGGTAAATAATATAACTGATTATTAAAAGAATCAAAACAGGTGTCCAAAGTGCAGTAGAGCATTCAATAAATCTTTAATCCTTAAAACAGTTGTGAAGTGTAGGTTTAAAGTACATAAGAATAACAATCCTTTACACGAGGTTAAAACGTCAACAGGAAGCAGTCTTCAAAAAACAGATGACAATCCCCGGTGCTTCTTCTCTGTTAGCGTCTCACCTGCTTCTCCCATGCCGGCTCTGCAACAGGCGAGACACTTAATGCAGCTGACCTTCTCTACACCGTCCTGCTTCAGCTGTTTGGCTCGCCTGTTCAGCTACACGCGAGCCTGTACTCGCTCGCTCTCTCGCACCGACTTCCTACTGCTGCGGATTCCTGCCTCCTCCTGCAACCTCCGTTCTCTCTCCTCTATTTTCTTTAACTTCTTCTCCCCCTTAACCGGCTCGCGCTTCTCTATATATGCGGGGGAAGACATGGCAGCTGCTAGGGTTACCACTTTTAATACAAAAAAATAAGGGACGCATACGTATTGATTCAAAACGGGACGCGCAATTTCATTCTCAAATACTGGACGATTCCGTATTTTAAAGGACGGGTGGCAACCCTGCCCAGCCCATCAGCCACAGGACAAATCATGGATGTGGGCAGTTTCCCACCTGTGCACTTAGGTGAGAAACGCAGACACCGCAGATCGCCCTGCGGCTCGCTACAGCTACCACGCCCCCCTCGCTAAGCCGCGAGCTATACCCACAGCCTGGCTCGCGGCTCGTTACGTGAGCCAATGCTCGTATTTAGATCTGAATTTTTTGCTCATACTTTCCTCGTATTTTGAATTTCTCGTATACAGAGGTGATCGTATCTCGAGGTTCCACTGTACTTGTGTGCACATTAAAATATTTTTTTGTACAATGTACAATTCTCATGACAGTGGAATAGGTTATTCTTAGCCAGTCTACTGCAGTAATTGCAGTGGAAAATGTGGTTAACACCCACTCATGTATGGGGGGAAAAAATACCGTTGAATACTGTGAAACCGGTATAATTTTGAAAAATACCATGATATAGAATTTTGGTCATACCGCCCAGCACTAGTTTGTCTATTTAGAAAACTCATGCCTAAAGTAATATCAAAACGTAATTTCCTTCTGAAGTATAAGGTATTGTTTTAAAAGTTTTAATTTGTATTGAAATACAGTAATCCCTCCTCCATTGCGGGGGTTGCGTTCCAGAGCCACCCGCGAAATAAGAAAATCCGCGAAGTAGAAACCATATGTTTATATGGTTATTTTTATATTGTCATGCTTGGATCACAGATTTGCGCAGAAACACAGGAGGTTGTAGAGAGACAGGAACGTTATTCAAACACTGCAAACAAACATTTGTCTCTTTTTCAAAAGTTTAAACTGTGCTCCATGACAAGACAGAGATGACAGTTCTGTCTCACAATTAAAAGAATGCAAACATATCTTCCTCTTCAAAGGAGAGTGTGTCAGGAGCAGAGACTGTCATAAAGACAGAGAAAGCAAACAAATCAACAGGACTGTTTGGATTTTAAGTATGCGAAGCACCCCGGCACAAAGCTGTTGAAGGCGGCAGCTCACACCCCCTCTGTCAGGAGCAGAGAGAGAGAGAGCAAAAATCAATACGTGCCCTTTGAGCTTTTAAGTATGCGAAGCACTTTGCAGCATGTTGCTTCACTAAGCAGCTGCACAGAAGGTAGCAATGTGAAGATAATCTTTCAGCATTTTTAGACGAGCGTCCGTATCGTCTAGGTGTGCGAACAGCCCCCCTGCTCACACCCCCTACGTCAGGATCAGAGAAAGCGCAAGAGAGAGAAAGAGAAAAGTAAGCTGGGTAGCTTCTCAGCCATCTGCCAATAGCGTCCCTTGTATGAAATCAACTGGGCAAACCAACTGAGGAAGCATGTACCAGAAATTAAAAGACCCATTGTCCTCAGAAATCCGCGAACCAGCAAAAAATCTGCGATATATATTTAAATATGCTTACATATAAAATCCGTGATAGAGTGAAGCCGCGAAAGGCGAAGCGCGATACAGCGACGGATCACTGTATATAGTAGCAGATGTGGAAGCCACAGATGCAATGCCTTGTAAAATATTCAGTCCCTTTACGAATTCCCTAGCTTTACTGAACAACAAATTCTACATGTTCTCTTTGACATTATTGTTTCAAGCAATAAAACTCAACATCCATCCATCCATCCATTTTCCAACCCGCTGAATCCGTACACAGGGTCACGGGGGTCTGCTGGAGCCAATCCCAGCCAACACAGGGCACAAGGCAGGGAACCAATCCTGGGCAGGGTGCCAACCCACCGCAGGACACGCACAAACACACCCACACACCAAGCATACACTAGGGCCAATTGAGAATCGCCAATCCACCTAACCTGCATGTCTTTGGACTGTGGGAGGAAACCGGAGCGCCCGGAGGAAACCCACGCAGACACGGGGAGAACATGCAAACTCCACGCAGGGAGGACCCGGGAAGCGAACCCAGGTCCCCAGGTCTCCCAACTGCGAGGCAGCAGCGCTACCCACTGCGCCACCGTGCCGCCCTTAAAACTCAACATTTGATGACCATTGGTAATGTGATGACATAAAAGAATTATAGAGAAGCTGGGGATAAAATAGTATAAATAGGTAAATTAACAAAAGTGTACAAAACAATTTCCAGAGGTTTTTATGTCCCAATGGACACGGTTGGTTTAATTATCAGGACACCAAAGTTGCATTAAGCCACTTAGGCTCTGCCTAGGAAAGATGATCCCTGGAAAGTCTCCTTGAAAACAAAGAGAAATTAGAAAGAGAGAGAGAGGTGCTTCGGATTTCAGTAGCTGAGACTGGAGTTTGTCAGAAAGTATGATAGTGACCCATCTGCAATGTGTGAAAATGTTTTATGTCTTTTATCTAAGGTTCAAAGAGATATGTGCAAAACAAATATAACACTACCCACACCTCAATAAACATCATTCCTTCAGTAAAGTATGGTGATAGCATTATTCTTTTGAGCTTGTTGTCATCAGCAACAATTGGACATTTGGTTAAAACAATAGGTAGAATGGATGAAAAATACAATACAATACAATATAAGCAACTACTGCAAGAGAGTGGCCCAAGGACAAAATGACAATTGTCTCATAATGGCCTATTGAAATCCTGTATTTTTATCTGAATGAAAATCTGTGACACTACTTGCAAGAGGCAGCATACAAGCGTCATCTGACAAATCTGAAAAAAAAAAACTACAGCAAATCTACCTGGATCAGTCACTCTTGAACTTAGTGCAAAAAAAACTTAACAATTTTGTTGCTGTAAAAGGTGCTTGTACAAATAACAAGTGTGTGGAATGGAAACTTATGCATATATCCATTTCCCTTTAGGATTTTTATCTAACCTAAAACAAACTTAAAAAATAAAATAAAAAACAGAAAAGACAAAATTAACTCTGCTGCCCACTCTGCATATTTCTACTTGTGTGACTGCTCCTGTTTATTAGAGCTGTTGGCTTATCTACTTACCAGATACACTTTTCTTTCATCCCTTTCAGTGAGTGCATTTACATGCACACACAAAACCGGGATGAGGTAAGTGACCTGGTTTCTTAAAAACCTCTGTTTACATGTTATAAAAATGCGCTGATAAAAGATTAAACTTCACTAACAGCTGCCTTGAATGCAAAAACAAGCATGGAACCTGTGTCTCCTGATCAGTATAGAGAATGTTACTTTTAAAAGTAACTTAGTTAAATTACTCATTACTTACAAAAAAGTAACTAGATATGTTATATAGTTACTTGTTATCAAATGTAATGCATTACAAATAGTTACTTTTGCATTACTTTTTTTTCTTTTGTTGGAAAAACTGCACATTATACTGGCCAGAATTTGTTTTGAAGTCTTAAGCTTATACTGTATATGAAACTGACCAGAAACACAACCAAACATGATCATTTTCTTGTGTTCTAAAGATACATTTAGTCCTTCATGTGCTGTGAAATAAGTATCATCCATCTCCTATTTACATCCCCAACTCAAGCCACCAATGATTTATGACATGAACACTATAGCTGCTGTGCCACCCGATAACACTGTTTTAACATATCTATAGCATATAGGCAGGTATTTTTACCTCAATAAATTAATAATAATAAAAAAAGTAATTGAGCTATGTAACACACTTTACTTTTCATGCATTACTCCCAACACTGCCCCTGAGTTTGTGCTGCTAATGTAGCACTGTATTTAGCTCATCAACATGAATGTAGAGATTTCTGAAATACTGAGACAGATTGATTCAGCCAAAGAAATAATAATGCGAACTATTGAGCATCTGCCTCAGGAAATTTATCTTTGTGGACGTTTTCACCTTTTTCTATTCTTGGCTGCTGGAAGTGTGAGCAAATTGTGCCATTGTAGGAAGGCGGGGAATGTGTATTGCAAATGCAATATACTCTAACTCTATTCTTTTCCTTTAAATCTCCTCCTTTTGTCTTTTATTGCATATACCATTTTACAATCTACAATTTTAAAAGTGTTTAACTCTGACTGTGTCTGTATACATGCACACTTACCTTGACACTGCAATGGTAAAAGCAGGATCAAAACATGCATGGATAAAGGCAAATATCCTGATTTAAGCAAGTTTACAGTCAAGCATACAATCACACTAAGTGAATTTAGTTTCTTTAACCTAATGACACATTATAGCATGGGTTGCAGACATTTTATATTTTATTGTTTCAATAACAAAATAGAGATGATTTGCATAGGGGTCATCAAATGGATATTACCTGTGGCCAAATTCTCACAGAGCAAATACAATTAGGGCAGGCTGTTGTGATTCCTAGCCCTAAAAATGGCAAAGTTCTGAGGGCTTTAAAGGTAAGCCACAAAACAGTACAGAATCCTAACCAGCCTTCCCAGATAAGGTACACTCAAAAGAAGCCTACTCCACTGGCTGGCTTCGGCTTATACCAGGTGCAGTGGAGCTTTGGCTTTAAAAGTTCAAGCAAAAATTAATAAATTCAAGAAAACTGAAAGAATGGCAGTACTCACAATACGACTCACAACTCCACCAAGGCGTATTCAGTGAACCTCCCAAAACTCACTTTCTCCGATTGCCTTTAAAGGGTAGGGGTGGTTCTTTAGCAGTAAGGTAATGGTGGCCCCACCTCTTGGGGTCCACCCACATAACAAAAGGAACATAGTAAAACATAACTATTCACATAGAAATTAAATAATAAATTAAAAAATAAACTTTGCAGAAATTATATAATACAAATAATATGTGGACAGAACAAAATTAATAGAAATAATTATGGCAAATTAAGACCACTTCCCTCATTCACTCCAGGATGTGCTTATTCACAGCACATGTGTTAAGTTCATGCAAACATGTAAAATTTATATTTGTGTAGGATGGGGGTTTGTGAAGCAAATGTTCCATGTTGAATTCATTCTGATGTTATGCTCCAAATCGAGTAACCTCTTAGTCATTTAAATTCATTATTTTCTTTTGAAAAAGTATAGTGAATTTACCTAATCATTCATCTTTTAGGGTCCATTCACAGTTGAGTGTTGTAAATTTCCAGCATTTTTTAGTGTTTTTCAAGCTTTTTAATGGCTTTTTGAAAACGTTTGTCAGGCTTTTTTGGGGTATTTTTCAGGTGCTTTTTGCATGTTTTTCTGTACTTTTAAGCATCTTTGCAGTGTTTTGAAAGAAGTGTTTTGCAGGGAAAATATGATTGAAATTATTTCTGTTTTGAGGTGATTGTTGTGTTTCCAGAATGTCTTCTATGACCTTCATGTGCTGAAGGGTAAATTTAATCAGTCTAGTGATGGGGTCACTGAGAGCCAGTGATTATCGCAGCAAAATTGGATGTATGGCAAAAAGTACAGTTCCATAATAGACACATTTTAATAAAGTGTATGTTTAGTTTTAATAGTTATTTACTAAAGAAATTTTGAAACAGTGTGATCTTGTTGCACAGCGGACAGTGTTCACCTGGAGGCTTAAACTGGGGATGGAAAAGGGGACAGATGTTACTTACTTCCCAAGGGACTAAATGTATTTCTTAATTGAGAAGTATGACTGACACATTTTAAGTATTCAGTGTTGAAACGGGTAATAATACTTATTTCAACATGCTCAACATTTCTGATCAATCCAGAAATGTAAGGGTACATGCAAATCCTATATGGTGCTATGAGGAAGAGCTCTATGCTACCACTCTGCCTATTTGTTAAACATTAGTATTAAACTTTAACCTGATTATAGCCAAATGTGTACCTGTAACTTTTCTTTAATTCTTATCAGTTGATTGCAAGCTACATACTTTAATCTGTCCCTTAATACTTGTCATTGGAAGACCTTTCTTTGTTTCATTGAGCTGCTTTGTCTGAGAAGAAGCTTTGACTTCCTGCAAAAATGCTTCCAAAATGCTCTTTTGTTTTCTTTTACTAGCGTTTTATGAGTTTTCTCATTGATTTCAGTAGAACATGCATTTGGGTGAAATATTTAAAAACTGCTGCATGCAAGAGTTTTCTAAACTGCTCACTGCTAAAGCGCTTAGGTTTGAATACTGCTATTGAAAACAATGCATAGTAACTTTTCAAGTGGTTTAGGAGCATTCTGGCCTAGCTTTAAATTGCTTGAAAAACCTTAGGTGTGAATGGGCTTATGTTATGGGCATATCTTATTGATTACCCAAGAAATAACCTTCAAAATTCACACAGTAAAGTAGCCATCAAAACAAATTAGCTAGCAAAAATGTTTCTTTCAAAATGTCTTAAAAGCAAATTTAATATTGAGAATTATCATTTTAGCTACCAATGGACTGTAAAATATGTCTTTATAGTGCCACCATTTTGAAATCTTCAGCTGACCTGTCTGAACTGCATTGAAATAGTCAGTAACTTAAAAGATTCCAATATAACGCATAAGTATCTTCAGAGAAGTATGACATTTTCAATAAACCACATCCACCACAGAGACAGAACAGAAAATCAAGGCCTTTAAAGCAAGGAAAATATCCATTCACTAACTCAACAACAACTAGCTTTTCATACTACATGCATTATAGGGATTTTAAATGAATTTGTAAGTGATAAATTGATGAATAAAATTATTGAATATGTGAAACAGGAACATAACCCTAGTCATTGATTAATCGACAGGCAATACAGACATGGCTCCACTGTACGTTTGTGTCTGAAATTTTAAATAGTGCAGAATTCAAAGGGGAAAAACAGACAAATGCTAGATGTTGAAGGTACATGTGCACTTGTCAAGTTGAAGGTGGAAGATGGGCTGACAAAAAGGCAAGATGGCATTTAATTTGGTACTGTTTATTAGCCCATTTCTGATGGCATTCCATTCTAATTCCCACTCTTGGCCTCAGGAGATACCCGGTGAAGTGTAGTCTTCTCATTTTTTTCCAGTGCCTCCTATCCAGTTGTTCAGCATACACAGTCCCACCCCCTCTAGTTTCTTACCTGCATATTTCCCCACATGTCAGAGTTGCAACAGTATTTATAAATGTTAATTCAAAATAAATACCCTATATGTGGAATATGCGCAACTATTGCAAAATGAAGCTCAATTCACTTACCAGAAATTACAAACTCCTAATGAAAATAATATCACCAGTCAGAACTGATAGATAAATGTTGAGAATTAATTGCAAAACATTTTTAAAAACTATGTTTTTATGCTTTCCTACACTATTGAGATATAGAACAGATTCAGTATGAAATGTTGCTTGTGCTTATGTTGATGCGTTGCATGGTGAAAGTTAAGTAAGTGAATGCATTCAAAAACTGTTCCATCTAAAACTGAGAGGGAAGTGCAGTTCAGCTGAGGGAGTGACACCTAATTTTTTTTCTTGTTCTTTCATTTTCACACAATATTTTAATGAATTTATATAATCTTATATAGTGAACTAAAACATGTTCTATAGTTTTTTTTATAACCTTTGCATTATAGTGCTGCTTTTCCTGTATTGTTAGAACTAAGCATGTGCTTTACTGTTTTAACTCATTTCAAAACGCTGACAAAATCAAATTGAAATAAGTGTACTTATCTGCTTACTTACAAGGTCATAAAGCGGTCTTTTGGTAGCTTGCGCTCATTCTTAATGAACATTGAAATAAATTGAACTGGTACCAAGCTAATATTGTCTTTCATCTGTTACTGAAAGTAACTTGACTAGGATGTTTAGATGAATTGGTATGATATCTTTTTCTCTTTTATGTTCTTTTGTTTTTAACCTCCTTAGGGTTCAATTTTTTTCTCAAAAAACATGTAAAACCTTGCATTTTTTGGCTTTCTACTGTAAAACATGCAAAACACTAAAAGTACAAAGTCAGAAGTATAGAAAGTATAATAATGATACCAACAATAATAATAATGACGATGATGAATAATAATGATAATAATATGAACAGCACACTGCACATGTGCGAGTGAGGTGAGTGTCACTTTCAGATTCTCAGAAACCGATTCAATTTCACTGCCTAAAGACAGATTCACTTCGTCATCACTGCTGATGAGAGGCATTTCTTATGAGATGCCATTATGAGGCTAGAAGAAGATGTGTCTACACCGTTGCCCAGGTAACACTTGGGCCTGAAGCTTACATACATATGCCTATACCATTACCCAAGTAAGACTCAGCACTAGCGCTGTTGACACATCTATAGCCCTAGTAATTTTCAGGTCTAATGCTTACACAAGATGTGTCTATGCTGTTGCCTGAGTGACACTCTCGCCTAATGCTAAGGAGGTTAACTTTTTAAACTTAGCTATCTTTTGTGTACAATATTAGCTTAAAAGTAGATGTCTGACAGTTCGAGGCAAGTTGTACTGTGCTTTAGCCATTCAAATACAATTAACACTAGAATTACCAAAGCCTACAAAAAAACTCGTAAACCCGCCCCACCTTAAATCCATTCGCACCTCTGTGTCAGCATCTTTTGTCTTGTAAATGTGTCAATAAGCACAAGCAGCAAGCAGCCTGCTATACCATCACCCCCACCGCCGCAGAAAAGCCAAGAAGATCTCCCAGCTCAAGCCTTTATTATCTTGGATTGAAGTGCTGGAGATTTAGAAAGGAAATAATAGATCATTATTTGTAACACATGCATTTTATGTGTGTTCCGTGTCTATAACAATCTATGTAAACACATCGTTAAAACAGAAATGTTTTTCATGTTTTAGTAATAAATAACAAAATGTCGACAAGAACTATATGATATGTGAACGCTGAAGTCCAAATATCAAATAAACACTTTCCCAAAAGGTACAAGGTTAATGCAACAGCTTCCGTGGTGCAGCGGTAAGAACTGCTGACTTGTAATCAAGAGCCCGCAGAATCAATCCTGGGTGTCTCGCAAATTTACTGTTTTGAGTAGTGAGCTGCTCTTATTGTTAATATTATACAATAAAAACATTCATTTGATGTGCAAATGTAACAGCCGGTGTAAATTTATAGTACTTGTAAAAGTTAGTATTTTTCTTTTCACTTTTATTCTCTCAGTCACGATCACGAAACAAAAACCCAAACACCACAGATCTGATGCTGTTAGTTTTTATTTGAAACGGGGAATAACTATAGATGTTAGTGGTGTTTTGAGAAAATGGAACTGGAAATTCTCTGATCTGGAGGGATGAAGGCCGACACACAAACGCTGATGAATCATGCCTTTTTCGTATCTCATTGTCACTTGAATTTTTTTTTTATTCAGTTTTATTGAGCAATGTATGTGGGGTTTGGTTGGGATCGTGAATGCGGCTGAGAGAATAAAACTGAATAAAAAAAAAAACAAAGCTAATCTTTGCTGCAGACTGGAATCAAATGTATGTTTTTATTCTAAAATAGTAAGAATACGAGCAGCTCACTTCTCAAAACGGACTCGTCCAGGATCGAACCCTTGAAGTTTTGATTACCAGTCAACAGATGATACCATTGTGCCATCGAAGCAGTCGTAGCAAATGCGTGTCAGTGTCGCACCCTAACGAGGGTTCTTTTTCTGCAGTTATATTTTTGAATAAAAACCCACTTGTTCTGTTATATTTGTACCTTTTGTGATAGTGTTTATTTGATATTTGGAATTCAGGTTTCACACATTATACACTCATGTCTACATTTTGTCAATTATTACTAAAACATGAAAAACGTTTCTGTTTTAACGATGTGTTTACATAGATCGTTGTAGGCATGGAACACACATGAAATTCAAGTGTTCCGAATAACAATATAGTATTTATAAAAGGTATCATTTTGCTTGACTTCTCACTCTATACAACTCTAAGCAACTGACACGCAGGTAAACAGACTTGAGCTGAGAAAACTGTGCGGGGTGGGGGATGTGATAGCGTGCTGTTTGCTGCTTATCGACACATTTACAGGACAAAAGACGCTGACGGAGAAGTGCGAAGCGATTTAAGGTGGGACGGATCTACGAGTTTTTTCGTAGGCTCTGGTAATTCTAGTGTTAAAGTAGGGTAAAGGTGCATCCCTCAAATATATGTAGAGTGCTGTATAGTACTGGATGTCACATGAAAAACTGTTAAACTCTTGTCACATTAGATGAATTTTCCAGTGACTTTTCCAGTGATTCTAGCCTTCATTTACATAATCTTTTCCAGTTGAAGGCAGTTGGCAGCTTGCTCCTGTGAAGTCAGTTGTCTAATGTGACATGCCTAATGACTGAGACCAACTAGTCTGTGACTGCCTTGGAAAAAATCTAAACATTTTTTAGGGGCAGGCTGTTCATGCTAGAGAGCTGACAGACACAAAAAACAATGTTTATTTGGAGGCACAATGCTTAAAATTTAGCAAGGAGGAATTAGGAATTCAGTCATCCCTCACCTATCGCGGGGGTTACGTTCCAGAGCCCCCCGCGATAGGTGAAAATCCGCGAAGTAGGACCTATATTTATTTTATTATTTATACATATTTTAAGGCTTTATAAACCCTTCCCACACTCTTATAAACCTTTCTCACTCTCTTGTTAACCTTTCCCACGCTCTTATAAACACTTCCTATGCTCTTAAACACTTTCTACATTCTTAAACACCGCAGACCAACACTGCACACTGCACACAGCGATCAGACGTCGATGTGTCTGCACTCGCTTTGTGAAGGGGGGCAGCTGAACTCACGCTGAGCAGAAATGGACTTTGTGCTGCTTCTGCCAAAATGCCTGCTTGTCGCTCTGTGCGTTCGGAAGGAGGAGGAGGAGTGGGGGTGTGTGAGGGCTGAACGCATGTTCGCTCAAACCCCCCTCCCCGGAGGCGCAGTACGCTCCTGCCACTTCACATTGTCAAGGGGGAGGGGAGCTGAATGAACGCTAAGGAGAAGTGGACTTTGTGCTGCTTGTCGCTCTGCATGTCAATAATTTAAAAGCCTGTACAGCACCTATTTTCCTGTCTCACTGTCTTGTCTTGCGTGAAGTTAAAATGTTTTATAATAGTGAGATGTTACTCATATCCTTAGCCCGACATCCACATATCATATGTGTTAACAAAGTGTGTTTTATAAGTTTACATGTGTTTAAAGCATGTGGGATGGGTATTTTAAGGCTTAAACTATAAAAATGTTTATTTATATGGTCTTTCTGTATCGCGGATTTTCTCCTGTTGCTGATGAGTCTGGAACATAACTTCCGCGATAGGCGGGCAATCACTTGTATTTAAAAATCCTGCAAAGTCGTGAATCCGCGAAAAGTGAACCCCGAAGTAGCGAGGGATTACTGTATGCATGTGTTGGACCTCACAAACAGAAGAGATGCTCATCTGTTTGATGTCTCATATTTTACATTCCATTACAGAATGAAAAAAAAAATACTGCTGAATTTGCAGCAGCTGTTACTACTTTGTAAAGTGCCTCTCTATCAAACAACACGTTATTGGCTGTCAGAAAAGGGACAAGCATAACTGCGCTGGGAGTTCTGTGCCTAGTCAGTAAATGTGACACAGGCTGTAATTTTCTGATTTGTGATTTGACATGGTGCAGCGATGAGTTCAGCAACTGCGATCAGCAAATCTGACACGCCCCACAACAAATAGTCACATAGTGTTGCATTGTCTTTAGTTAACCAGATCATTTTAAAAACATTTGGGAAAAGTACTTGTATTCAGATGAGACCATGAATAAATCTTTCAAAGTGCTGTGTGTGACAGTAAAAGTTACACTGGCCGTTTCCAAAAAAGCACCATGTTTGCAATGTAGTGGGATTACTCTTCTGTACCAGAAAATATTGAAGTTGAACTTGATTCACTTTCCTGGAAAACTAAATCTCGGGGGAAGATTCCAATTTAACAAGGCAGTAATTCCTTGTACCAGGGTAAAGCAAACTTATAATGGTTCTATAGTTAAAAGATAAATGTTTTACATTTCCTAGTCATTTTTCTAGAGTTCAAAGCTTAGTGTCTTAAGATGTCCTAGTCAATGGTTCAAACTGAGCTAGTGGTCCTAATGTGTACTGTCTGAGAAGTTTGAATGAGCTGGAGTAAATCGACTAATAGGACAAAAACAGTGTACTGAGCTAATAGAAACTTACTCCAAAAATGTATAGAACTTACTGTGACAAAAGTTGACACAGCCGAGTAATATTTCAGGTCTGAATATATTTACAGAGAGCATATTTCAGCCTTTATGTATGATAAATGATAATGTGGCCTAGTGGGGCTAAGCACAGTATGGCATCCCTGTGGCCCTGTTTCTTCCCCGAATCCTTTTATCGCTTCTCCCTTGCCAGTCTTGTTAAATGATGCTGCATTAAATATTATTTTTAAAAAGCATCTCCCTGAGTGGCTTATAATTGTGGTCAGCTGGGCACAAGTCCAAACATAAAACAGAAGCTTTATATCTTGCTAAGTGCATCAACTTCAAAGCAGCAAAGCTCTGGGTTCACAAAAGGTGTTGTTCCCATTTAAGATGTATGACTTAAAAGCATACTATAGATGGAGCTAATTAATTTTAATATCATATTTTTAGAATTAAAAGAGTAATACAAGTTTTTTTTTCTTAATATACAGTAACTAGCATTGGTTGAGATTTAATTTACAGAAGAATGGACATAAGGGATGCTAGGAAGCCACTTATTTAACATGAAATAGTTTTGTAGATAAAGTGGCACTAACAAAAACAGAATGTGAGGACAAATTGAAAACAAAATGAGTACTAATATTGACCAAATAATGCCTAATCATTTTAAGATTTTAAAGGATGGAAAAGGTCAAATATCTAGGGTCAACAATAATAGAGGATTGAGAAAGCAAGATTTAGAAATAAACAATAAAGTGCAATCAGGTTGGAAAAATTGGAAAAGAGTATTAAGTGTTATGTGACCAAAAATTACTGCAGAAGTGAAGAATAAAAACAGTGGTCCAACCAACATTGTATTACTCAAAAACCTGGGCATTTAAAAAGTTGCATGAAAGAAAACCGGATTTTTAGAAAATTAGAAATATCTAGACGACAACAGGCCATTTAGCCTAACAAACCTAAAGTCCTATCCACTTAATTCTTCTAAAAAAACATCAATTCAAGTTTTGAAAGTCCTAAATGTTTACTGTGTACCACACTACTTGGTAGCTTATTCCAAGTGTCTGTGGTTCTCTGTGTAAAGAAAAACCTCCTAATGTTTGTGTTGTGTAAAAGTTACCCTTAACATGTTTCTAAGTGTGTCCCCTTGTTCTTGATTAACTTATTTTAAAATAGCAGTCTGAATACACTGCTCTAATTTCCTTCATAATTTTAAACACTTCAATCATGTCACCTTTTAATCTTCTTTTGCTTAAAATGAAAATGTTCAGCTCTTTTCATACTTCATCCCCTGTAGCCCTGGACCAGCGTGTTACTTATATTTCTTTCCAAATTATTTATATATATTAAAAATAGCAGCGACCCTAGCACTGGCCCCTGTGGAACACCACTTTTAACATCAGCGAATTCTGATAAGGTTCCTTGCACCATCACCCTCTGCTTCCTGTGTCTGAGCCAGTTCTGCACTCATCTAAAAACATCACCCTGAACTCCCACTTATTTTAGTTTGAATGCTACAGAAATGAGGATGTTGAGATGGATTTGTGGCGTAACAAAGCTTGATAAGATCAGAAATGAGAGAATCAGAGGTATATTTAAAATTAAGGAAATCTCAAAGAAGATACAGGAAAGAAGGTTAAAGTGGTGTGGGCTGGGCTGTAATGAGAACAGAGGTAAACAATATGGAGAGCAGAATCATTGATATGAAGGTGTTGGTATTGAAGAGGAGAGGACAACCAAGGAGAAAGTTGATAGACTGTGTGAAGGGGGCCCTAAGGTAGAAAGGTGTATCAGGCAAGAAATATGACAGACAAGAGTGGAGGAGGTTGGTCCAATATAGTGACTCCACATAATAATGGGAAAAGCCTTAAAAAGATGAAGAATTCATAATAATCTATACCTATTGCGTATGGTGGTTACATTAGATGAAGATGTCCCAGTTAAAGAGTCATATGCATCAGATCTCTGAGTCTGTGGTGCTCCATTTTCAGAGGATGGTTGGAAAGGAAAATTTTTTTCTGACCACCCCTGTTTGAAGCCTGGTGTAGTTTCAAACAGTGTTCAGATTGGTTATTATCCTTTAGCAAAAAATTAAAATGATTGAAAAATATAGCTATATAGTTAGTTAATGGGCAATATAGTTTGCTAACCAAGTGCTTAGAGACACTTGGCTGGTATGCGACTGTATAAAATAGGTAAGTGTTTTATGTACCAAATTCTGGCCCATTGTATGTAGTAGAAAATGTTATAGTAATTAGTAGTAGTAGTGACAGTAGCAATAGTTTTGTTATATGTGCTTTCACTTTAGTTCCCTTGTCTTTGGATTACCCATCACACACTGGTATTACACTTATGCTGATTCTTTTTTTTTCTTTAAAAAGGCCTCGTAGAGTCAAGCAAGTCTTGCACTCCCAAAACACTTTCAGAAAATAGGCAATGTCTATCTGTACCTCATCAGGTGCAAAGAAAATACCAAACCTGTACACATCATTCACACAAATAAATCATTGGGCACACATTCTTGATTACACATGAGCTGCAACCACAGCAACAACTTGGTTGTCCATTTCAATATATTATCTGCCTGAAATGGTTAAACAGAAAAATATGTACGTTTGTTTATATCTGTTTCTGGATTTACGTTGCCCATTTTTTACAGATACAGCAATGTTAAATCTCATGGCTTCATTATGTTTTTACATATCTCCAAATTTATTCAAGGCATCTGCTGTATTTCCGGATATCTCAGATTTTATTTCAAGATTCTAAAGATATCAGAAGTAGATTTTAGAAAATATTTAAAAACCGCTGCTCAGTTACAGCCATGTGCATGGGACAGTAAGCAATAGCTGATCTGAAGACCTCAGCTGCTTGGCTGACGAATATAGAACAGTAAGATTAGCTAAGTTTGGTGGAGCTGACCCACGTAGGGCTATAAAAACAAACACTAAAATCTTAACATTCACTCTGTAACTAACAGGGAGCCAATGAAGAGAGGCCTACACTGGAGAGATGTGATCTGTTTTTTTGCTGCTGGTCAAAACTCTAGCAGCTGCATTCTGTACCATTTGCAGGTAAAACAGTGTCGTATGGGATACGCCAATATACAGGGCATTACAGTAATCCAAACAAGACATAACAAAGCTTGAATAAGCTTTTATAGGTCATTGAATGACAAAAACAGCTTAGTTTTATTGATCGCTCTGGAATAGAAAAAACTCCTCTCTACCACAGCATTTATCTGTTTGTCGAATTTCAAATTTGAATCAAAGATTACCCTGAGATTTTAAGCACATGGGTTCAAGTACCGGACAAGTGGACCCAATCTGCTAACAATGTTTCGTGTAAAAGTAGGTTGACCAAAAAGAATGACTTCAGTTTTTGACTCATTTAACTGCAGGAAGTGGGTTGGAGAAGGTGGCACTGACCAAAAAATAGGAGACAGAGTTGCAGGAGACAGAGTTAAAGATGTTCAGGTTTACACTGGGTGTGACAGGAATGGACAGGATTAGAAATGAGTACATTAGAGGATCAGCTCAGATTGGAAGACAAAGTCAGAGGGGCGAGATTGCATTGGTTTGGTCATATAGGCTGAGTATTTTGGGAGAAGAATGTTCAGGATGGTGCTGCCAGTCAAGAAGAAAAGAGGAAGGCCTAAGAGGAGGTTTACAGATGTGGTGAGAGAACATGCAGGTGGTGGGTGTAGTGGAGCAAGATGTAGAGGACAGGAAAACTTGCATAAATTCCATACTAAAATTTTGCTAATGCTAGAAAGGCAAAAAATGGAATATGCTCAAAACAATTTAGAATTTTAAAACCATATGTATGAATATCCCATGCTAAGTTCCTGTATAAATCTAAAATACAGTAGATAGAACTTTATTTTTCCCCGGGGGGAAATTTGCCTTTTTACAGAAGCTCTTTAAATAAATACATACATACATACATACATAAACAGGTAGATGAGTAAGTAAATAAATTAATATACACACACACTTTGGTCTGAACATACACCTGAATGAGTATAGAGCAAGACAATTCAAAAAAAAGAAAAGTTTTGACTTGATTGCCATAGTCACAGTGAGGCATTATGGAGATATATTGCTGTTGTTATGAAAGTGCCCTAGTAGCTTTTCTTAATAAATGTCTGCTAAGTAAATTGTAGGCTGATAATATAGTGTTAGTGTCTAAGAGAGAGAATGTACAGCATTGTTCACAATGGCATTCAGTTTTGTTTTAATTCACTCCTTCATTACAACCTCCAGTTGGTCCAGAGAGCATCATAAAACTGAGCTTGTCCTTTTAATTAGCTTGTTGATTCACTGGGCCTTTCTTGAAGTGATGTTACTTGCTTCGCACACCACAGCGTAGAAAATTACACTGCCCATCACAGAGTTGTAGAAGATGTGAAGGATGTCACTTTCCACATTAAAGTAACAGTCTCCTAAGGGAATAGAGCCTGCTTTGCCTTTTCTTGTATAGTTTGTCTGTGTTCTGAAACCAGTCCAACATGTCATTAATGTGGATCTGCAAGTACTTGTAAGAGTGGACCATCTCTGCATCCACTCCTTGAATAGTGACCAGACACAAAGGCTCTTTGGTGCAGCGAAAGTCAATAACCAGTTCCTTGGTTTTGCTGGTGTTAAGATGCAGACAATTCTATTTGCACCAAGAAACAAACTTTTCCACCTAACTCCTATATTCTGTCTCACCCCCATTATCAGTACACCCCATAAGTGCAGAATTATCTGAAAAGTGACTTGACGTGGTGTTATATTTATAGTCTGAGGTGTACACCTTAAAGAGAAAAGGAGACAAGTCTTGTCCTTCTGGTGCTCCTATGCTGCACCCATCCATTTCAGAAACACAGTCCTTGAGCCTCACAAACTGCGGCCTGCCCAAAAATAGCCCATTGTCCAGGACAACATAGGCTCATCCCCCTTCATATGTCTGAGCTTACCCCTTTACAGGGATGGCTGGATAGTATTGAAGGTGCTGGGAAAATCAAAAAACATAATCCTCACTTTGCTGACAGCTTTGTTCAAGTGAGAAGCAGCCTTGTGGAGCGGACAGATAATTGCATCCTCTACTCCACTCTTAGTCTGATAAGCAAACTGCAGTGGGTCCAGATAGTCTACTACACAAGGACGTGTACAGTCATGGCCAAATATTTTGAGAATGACACAAGTATTGGTTTTCACAGATCTTTTTGTCAGATGTTTCTATGGTATACTGAAGTGTAATTACAAGCTTTTCATAAGTTTGAAAGGCTTTTATTGTCAATTACATTAAGTTTATGTAATGAGTCAATGTTTGCAGTGTTGTCCCTTCTTTTTCAAGACCTCTGCAATTCGCCATGGCATGGTCTCAATCAACTTCTGGGCCAAATCCTGACTGATGGCAGTCCATTCTTATAATCAATGGTTGGAGTTTGTCAGAATTTGTGGATTTTTGTTTGACCACCTGCCTCTTGAGGATAGACCACAAGTTCTCAATGGGATTAAGATCTGGAGAGTTTTCTGGCCATGGAACCAAAATTTCGATGTTTTGTTCCCAGAGCCATTATCACTTTCGCCTTATGGCACGGTGCTCCATCATACTGGAAAAAGCATTGCTCGTCACCAAACTGTTCTTGGATGGTTAGGAGAAGTTGCTCTCTGATGATGTTTTGGTACTATTCTTTATTCATGGCTGTGTTCTTAGGCAAAATTGTGAGTGAGCCCACTCCCTTGGCTAAGGAGCAATCCCACACATGAATGGTCTCAGGATGCTTTACCGTTGGCATGACACAGGATTGATGGTAGTGCTCACCTTTTCTTCTCCAGACAATCTTTTTTCCGGATGCCCCAAACAATTGGAAAGGGGATTCATCAGAGAAAATGACTTTACCCCAAGTCCTCAGCAGTCCGATCCCCATACCTTTTGCAGAATATCAGTCGGTCCCTGATGTTTTTCTTGGAGAGAAGTGGCTTCTTTGCTGCCTTTCTTCGCACCATGCCATTCTCTAAAAGTCTTCACCTCACTGTGCATGCAGATGCACTCACACCTGCCTGATGCTATTCCTGAGCAAGCTCTGCACTGATGGTCCCCCAATGCCGCAGCTGAATCAATTTTAGGAGACGGTCCTGGCACTTGCTGGACTTTCTTGGGCACCCTGAAACCTTCTTCACAACACAAGTGGAAATTGGTTTTTTGGGATTAAGTAAATTTTAATGGCAAATTAATTGCCATTCAATGGATCACTCTTCATAACATTCTGGAGTATATGCAAATTGTCATCATAAAAACTGAGGCAGCAAACTTTGTGAAAATTAATATTTGTGTCATTCTCAAAGCTTTTGGCCACGACTGTATACTCAAGGGCCAGTCGCTGAAAAAATCTTAATGATGTGAGATGTAAGTGCCACTGGTCTGTAGTCATTAGGTGAAGAGGCACTTGCCTTCTCTGTAACTGAAACAATGCAGGATGTTTTCCACAGCAGTTATTAATGTAGTAGGGATGGTGTGGGGAGACTGGTCAATGAAAGAAGATGGCAGTGAGAGGGAAAATCTATTAAAAAATTTGTGCATTGTGTTAGCTTTGACCACATCCCCTTCTACCACCTGAGCCCTGGATTGCTTGAATCCAGTAATTATGCCCAGTCCATTCCAGACATCCTTCATGTTATTCTGAATGACTTTGTTTTCTATTTTAGCTTTGTAAGCTTCCTTTACTTCACTCACCTGTATCTTTATCACATGCAGTATGTTCTTTAGAGTGTTTTGTCACCAGATTTGACTGCTCTCTTTTTCCCATTCAGGAGACCTTTTAAATCCTTAGTAACCCAGGGCTCGTTGTTTGGAAAACAATGCACTGTCTTTGTGGGTACCACTGTGTCAACACAGTGTTAATATAGTCAGTGATGCAGTGTCAGAGTCCCTCAATATTGTCCCCATGTGAGTCACACATTATTTCCCAGTCTGTCATTTGGAAGCAGTCATTCAGAGTCATTTCAGGCTCCAGGTTCCACTTCCACACTATTCTTGTGGTAATAGGTTGCTGTCAAATAACAGGCTTGTGAGCTGGGAATATGATGAATCAGATTATGGTCAGATTTGCCTAACAGAGCTAGTAAATTAATTACATTTAAAAACATCTTTAGCATTAACTTAAAATTAACTTTGTGAACTTAAAACTATGTGCTTGTGCATGCATTTTTACCCACTCCTCGTCACTTCCCACCAGTAACCATGTATGGGCTAAAAAGCCCCTTTTGAATATTCATGACTTAATCACCATATAACTTTTGCCATGTTTCCTGAGTGATGTCTTTTACTTTAAAACCATGGAAGAACTCAGAAAATTCAATAAATGTTAACTTGAGGTATTACTTGCTTGGACAGGCTCCAGCTGTCCACTACCCTGGTTAAGCATGTTTAGAGGATGGATCAATGAATACCATAATCTGTCCTGCCCAAAGCAACTTTTGCTTTCATGTCTCCAATTCTTAAAAAGATATAGAAATACTGTTTAATTATAGGTTCAGATTTATTTAGAATGTATAATGTTTTAATTGTAATTACTGCTTCAGATTTAGCTTGGGATATGTTATTTCAACTGTGTTTTAATGTTTCATGTGTCTGTCCATGTTTTTTTCAGTATTTTCCTCTTTTACATGTCTGAAAGACACTATCAGCAAAACTAATAATCAGTAGTCAGTACAAGCTATTGAAACATTAGTGTGCGTGTCTGCATCTTAAGCTTGCCTGTACAAACAGTTTAAAAAACAAAAATGTGGTATCTGTTTTTCTGATGAAGCAAATAAACACTCCCAATCTTCCAATCAGTGACTCAAATCACACCTGAATGTTATGCTGTTTGTACATTTTCTAACTTCTTAAAATAAGAAAATGCCTTTTTTGCTACAATTAAAACACATGGAAAACATTTTGTTTTAAAGTTTGTCTATCATTTAAATGTTGTTAATGGTATTTGTGTCTTTTTTTGTGATGAGCTGTCCTCTTGGGGTTGTGAGCTGAACTGAAGCCCACATTACAGAGACCACCACACAGAAATCACGCAGTCCTTGGTGCGTTGCAGGTTTTAACAACCAGATTTAGAAAATGGAGGGATGGATGAACATACAGATATGATAATGTGACCGATGCATCATTGAAACGTGCAATGAAATTAGGTTTTCTATTTGCTTCATTGTCCTGCCGCCATGGAGTGACTAAAATGCCAAAGCCAAAAAAGTATGTGTCAGACATAAGGATGGTCAAGGCATTCTGTAACTTTAGGCCAATTTCAACGCCGTGTCCTTTATGAATTCCAAATTTTTCATTCAAAATACCTTCTGCACTTTCCGAACTTCAGCAGCTTTTATATGTCCGGTCCCTAGTCTTACTTTGTTGTCTATTAAAATAGTAAAGATTGATTTTCACTTTGTACAAAATGAAAATTGGAATTATAAAATGCAATATGTTGCAAAATCTGGTATGCTGGTTTTTAGTTATTTCAGTTAATTTCCTTTTTTTTTTTTCTAACTCTAACTTTTATACATTCTAAAGTTCTTATATGTATCATAGATATGCATATAATGTCACAATTCAGTAATCCTGCCTTTCACATGAGTGAGGCAGTTCATTTTTCATTAATTATTATTTAAAACACTTTATTGAAGAGTTGAGTGACTGATGTTAAGTTTATGAGTTGAAGTGTCATTCTTTTATGATTATTTGACTGTGTTTCTAGTTTGCTCATCATTTGCCTGTCAAAAATCTAAATATGAAAAAGGAATCTTAAAATAAGGTAGAACATATTTGCTATATCTGACAGCCCTGTCTAAATTTTACTGTTTATTTGAGTCAAAGAACAACAACCTCAGATATCGTATCATGTTGTTAAAAATGCATTAAATATCAAGAATAAATTCAGTTCACGTCTGTTCCAAATTCTGGCATAAAGTATGGTTTGTTGAAAAATAAAATATAGTTAGAATATAATAATATTTAATTTGTTAATGAAAGAAAATCTTTTTCCTGTCTATCTGTTGGTTAAATTCTTAATTCTAAGTTGCTGCTGTCATTTTCAATATGAATTATTCCATGTATGTAATTGTGAAGAAATATTTATTGCTGTGAATACGCTAGCACCATTTGATATTTGCACAGTAGATACAGTAATACCGTATATGATGGTATTTTAAAGCATGCTATACTTAGCCACAGATATTTTATATATAGAAGGTCTGTGATAGTTTCTCTGTAAACTGAGGAAATTATTTATGCAAAGAAACTGCATTTGATTTTAAGTTAACTGCATACTATAATACTAGGCCATTTATTTTGCAGGTTCACGTCATTTTTTCACCCAACCGGAAACCATGTTAAAAATCCCTGTGGTTGAAGAAGTAAATGTTGTCTCAGTTCAGTCAGTTTACATTTTTAATATGCTATAGCCATGTTTTTATTCCCATCATGCACCTTTGCTTTAGAATCCCCCTTTTAAACAATCTGTACTGGAGCAATATTTTTGGAAATCTTTTTAAAATTGGTTAAACGTGATGCTGCTGCAGTAGATTTAAAGAGAAAACTGTCTTAATGGGGAGCCTAGTGGAGCTGTAGAGGGCTTTTCCGGCGGCCTGCGTTACTCTTTTCCCAGGGCCCCCACTGTGCAGTTGTTCCACTCGCCAAGAAGCCTGTTAAAGAGTCCCCCAGAGCATGAGCAAAACCCTCCATGTTAATAGTTAATTGGAGAGGATGGCAAGATGAGAGGACAGCTAAGCATGTGGGCTCCGAGGACGGACTTCTACATTTAATGACAGCAGCTGTTCACATTGTTAAATAGCTTGCTGTTATTTGAGTTTTTCTCCTTCTTTCCTTCCTGAAAGATCAAAGAAGCACAAAAAGAAAAGGACAGAGTTTAATTTTCATTTTACTATATAGTGTTCCAAAGAAACTTTTCCATGTTTGTATTTGTGAATTTTCTACTTGAAATGCATTTTCATTACTTTTTTTCTTTTATTTTCCATTCTGATCAGTATGCTAGATAGCCAATGATAGTTAGTTGTGTAAAAAAGCTAATAGATCTAATAGTATCTTCTGGAATAAAAGACTTCGCAATAAAAAGATGACAGAGAGAAAGAGAGAAATGGGGGGAAGAAGAAACTGCAATATCTTTGTATGTAATCAATAATTAAATACTTGCTAGAAATGCATTTATTTTAAGCCAAATGCTGTCTAAAAAGCAAATAAAAAAATTTTGACTTTCCTTAACTGTCAGTATTTTTGGTTCCCAAAAATACTTTTCGTTAAGCTGAATTGCATGAATGCTGCAAAAATATGGTGAATTTCTCATTATACAATGAATGTCATTAATAATTATGAATTGACCTTGTAATTAACATAGTTTCACAAGCACAGCCTTTTAGAGACAATAACCTCATCATCCTACGAGAGGTAGCACATAGAGAAGATATGCCTGTGGGAAATTATTTGTCTAATGAAAAGTCAGTAAGAATAAGCCTTGTTTTAGCATTTCTCATGAGGGCTAATGACTTTCCATTCAATGAGTTATTTTCTTTATTCCATTTGGTATGTTGAAATATTAATCTTTTTCAACAATAATATACAGTAATGATTGTTTGGCCTTGTGTATTCAAAACTCTTGTGTGTCCCATGTTAGAGTGTTTTTATATTTATGTAAAGATAAATCTTCTGTTTATAGGTTAATGTGTTGCTTATGAAGTATGAATAAGCATCACCAATGTTATTTTATTACAAAATATATCAAAATGCACTTATTTCATTAAACTGTTTTGGTTTATATTAGTTCACAGATAAAAACAAAATGTTTAACATTATACAAGCAGCATTGTTATATGTTGATTTTTGTGTTTTTTTAGGAACAAACTACTTAACATATTGATTTTCATTTGTAAAGCTGTCACCCATGTTTTACACTGTTTGCATGTAGCTTGAAAATCAGTGGGTGTCATATTGCAGATTTTCTGCTTTGTTGGGCAGTAAACCAAGCTTGTGGTATTTCTATTTTGTAGACATTTATACTAGCTTTTTCTTGTTTACTGTTCTAAAGTTTATAACAAGCAAAATTTTGTTAGTTCATGTTTAGGGGTTCTAGTGCTAGCATGTCTGTGCTAAATAAATTTAGCATACCTTCACCCCTATTATTTATTAATAAACAATGACTTGCATATATTATATCAGCTTTGCACTTAGTTCATTTTTCATTGTTTAGTACTCATTTTGTGTATCTCATGATATTCTCAGGCTCAGCTAAGTCCTAGTTGCTTTTTACAGTTCTTTTATTATGTAAATATCTTATGAGAAAAGTAAGCCAAACTTAACAGTAACTAGATAAAAATTAAAATTACGCAATTGATAAAGTATTTTTTTGGGATCATTCTTGAAAGCCAGCTCTGTGATGAGGTACCCAAAAACATACAAAGTTACCTCCAAAACATATTTCATGGTTTGTTATGCTGCACTAGATATGCTGAATATTTAGTAAAATTTAAAGGTTCATATAGAATACTACTAAAGATGTACAAAAGCTCAAGAGATATGATGGATGCATTATACATCAGTAAATGTATATATGAAAATTCCATCATGAAATAAAATTGCATATAAATATGAAGTGTACTTATAGTAAAGCAGCAAATGGGGCAGTCTTTGAAGCCATTGCTGTTTTGGAGATCTTTATTTTTTTAATTTAACTTACCAGTGGTAGCATTAAGAATGTTAATGAACATATAGTATAATCAACTAATTAAAATAAGTATAATGTGAGTGTGATCTGAATTTGCCGTAATGTGCTGTATGAAAATTTTGTGTAAAGTACATCTCTTGTTGTCTTAAAACCATTAAAATAATTTCTTTTACACAGTTTCTTACTTTTACATTACCCATGAATGACTTGGGCTTAAATGAAAGAAATCTGAAATATTCATTGTGCTGCACTTTAAACTGCCTAGTTCTTTGTTTTCCTTGTTCTGGGCCTACTTTTCTTGCTCAGAGCCAATTGCAGCTCTCATCACAGTGTGGAGATAGAGTCATCTGTTTAGGCATATGGAATCTTTGGCTACTGCTCTAAGCGGTCTGTGGATGGCCCAGTGTCCAAACACAGGCGCAACTGTTCTATAAGCAGAAGGCAGGGAACCCCTGTATTCACCCCATTCTGAGAAAATTATGACGTTGCTTAAAACAGATGCCTGTTTATGTCTACTCCTTGTTAATATTTGCTTAAATATTATTGTTATTATCTATCTTCTGAATGTGGTTTACAGTTTTAACAGAATTTTAGTTTCTTTGTTTCTGTGCTTTATTATTCTGTGTATTTAAACATTTTTTATATTTTTTCATAAGAGAATATATAATTTTGGGAAAAAGAAACTCATTTTTTTATTCAACTAATAGCTGTGTGTTAATCATACATTACACTTGCAACAAAGACAACTTTTTCACAAATTAGAACGTCAGTAATAATTGCTTGTTGATTTTAAACATAGATAAAAACAGATTTAACCTTCTGACTCTTCTAAGACTAACGGCACATGATGAAAAATAAAAGCGTTGTCCCACAAATGTATTGGTTTTATTAATTTTTAATTAGTGCAACAGACTGTACAGCATTCTGAAAGCTTCCAAAGAGTTGTTAGTGCCACAATTGACCTTAAAAGTTTAATAATAACTCACTTTTGAAGCAAGTGCAGCTTCAGCATAGCTGATTCCAATGCAAAGAAGTCCAGGGAGAATTAAAACAGCCAACCAAATGGCAGTCAAGGGTTCCTGGGATGGAGCCTTCTGGAAAGCTGGGCGCTAGAGTAGCTTTACAGCCAGTTTTTAGATGAGAACAGTGGGGGAAAAGAGCTGATCTGTCCTGCTTTGGGAGCTCCTGGTAGCAGGCCAAAACTAAGAAACAGAGGTCTGTTTTTTGCTTAAACAGTAGCTACCATCTCATCTGAAATGAGGAGGAATAATATTTGAACAATAAATGAACTGATAGTCCAATATACAATAAAACATGTTTTATGATTTTACAATACTTATTTGTTTATATATAACATGCATTAATGCAGTTATTTACAAATTTAATTTTAAATTGTCTTTTTTAATATTTAAAAAAGTTGTATACTTAGGAACTGTGCTTTATGAATAAATAATACAATAATTAGATAAGTCTAGGTCTAAAATGAACCTAATACTGGTAAAAATTTTAAGATATGTTATTAGTCCATCTTAAATATATTCAGATTGGTTTTAAAATGTATTCCACTGTGTCTCTATTCTAATTTAATTCTGAGCAAAACATTATGCTGTTTATCTGCACTGAACATTAGTACCAAAGGCTTACATTTTATATTTCCAACTAATTTTTTGTTGATATTGTTCATGAGGTAGAAGATTTACAAGTTTACTACAGTAATCAGAGTACATCTTGATCAAGACGCCATTAATTTTTCACATTAAGTCTCAAACAATCTCTGCATATGAAAATTGCATAGGGATACTGCAACAAACATAGAGAGGCAGGTTTAAAATATTTAAACCCCAAGCAATAAATTATACAGTGAATCTGGCTGCTTGCTAAAAGTAAGTCTGATGTGAACCTTCCCAGCAGAGGGAGCAGTCTTCTAACTTCTTTGATCCCTTCACTTTCCCACCTGCTTTCTTTCTTTTTCCCAGCCAGTCTTCCATCTGGACCTGAGTCTGCCTGTCTATTCCTCCTGACAGCCTGTAATTTTGAATGTAATACAGGATTAGTTTAAGAAGATTTAAATCTTTGGTGGAACAAACAGCTGAATGCTCTATTGCAGTGTATATCACTATTTTGGAATTGACTATAGTAGTGAATGGTAAATTTATTTCTGTGTCACAGTTTTGAATGAACACAGTTAATCCACAGACAGAAACCCAACTTATGAGATCTTTACTGTACTGTACATGTTAGATTTTAATGACAGTAAATACACTTTGATTAATAAATGACACAACCTTTCCACTGATTCCCATTATTGTGCTGACTGTCAGTTGTAAAGCCATTAGCATGGTTACAAATGTTTAATGATGCTAATGTAGTTCTTAGCTTAAGGGTTTTGCAGGATACCAAGAGTGTTATGTGATCAGTTTTCGTTCTTAATGTTCGCTGTAGTTCAGGAGTCTGCTCTGAGTGTTTCACATATTTTGAGATACTCTAAGAAGCATTTAGTTTGCTTATTAGTGTAATGTATGCATTGTAATAACTGACTACTTTTTAATGCAGATACTGTATGCAATTGTTCCTTATAGCCAAAATTCCTTACACCTTTTCTCAAATATACATACAAACCATTAAATATTGTGCTTGGTGCTTTTATAGATGATGTGTATATATGAGTATCATTGCATATTTTAAGAAAGGTTCAAGCTCTTCCATTTGCATTTTCTTGCTTTTTCTGTTTTTATCTTTTCAATCCAGGTGCTAAGTAGTCATAATGTCAAGAGAGAAGGATAGGGTGTAATCTGTTTCTTCAGTTTTATTTGACAGTCATTTTTCTTGTGACTTCAACAAATTTTCATATTTTATTTTTAGACATTCATTACAGATAAAATACATTCATGTTCAGGCTATGTTAAAGAAAAAGATCACCATTCTCCAAACAATCAGAGCCTTATTATTTTTAATAATATGTGTTAATTACTTAACACCTTACATGGATTTGGTAGTTTATGGAAACCTGTACCACATTCAGAATTTAGCTTTGTAAAGCTATAGATTATTTTTAATCCGTTTGCTCCATCCATTTATAGAACTTGTTTAATCTTTAATGTAGTATTTTTTTATTTGTATGCATTTTGCAATACTGATACTTGCTTCAAAAAACTTTTGAATTCATGATAAATGAAAAGGTGAGAGAGCTGAATCTGTGAAGCAACTCCTCTAACCACTGTGCTCTAATATAGCAACCTATATCAAGGAGACAATTGGAAAATATACAGTCAATATATACAGCTGTTTATCATTTTGTCTCTTTTTAACATTTTTTATTTATTACGTCATTTTCTTATAATACTGGCTTTGAAGTGAATTTCTTTGCTATTTATGCTTAGTCTAGATGTTTTGCAAAAGATTGTCCTAAGTAAACAAAAAAGTACAATATGTTATCTAAAAGATGTTGACTTAGGTGGTGTAAATATTTGATTTATGGAGTCCTTCTTCCCTTTCTGTTAGTTTGTGCTGTTTTCCTACCTTATTATTCTATGGCAAACTGATTAATATGTTCCACCTATCCACCAGTGTCATCTGATACAAATAGTGTTTCTTTACCATAGTTGGGTAACTTGGTTGAAAATATAGTTTGTGGTTTGTACACTCATCATTTTTTGTGGTAAAATACACCATATAAATTTATGATAACTCTGTGGGAATAACGCACCTGATATACAAGGCATGAGGTATAAGCAATTCTTCACACAAATGCTTATTTTATATTAAGTACTGTATATAAGAACAAAGTTAAATATGCTTGTTTGTCATTCATGGTCAAAGATAGCCAGGGTTATTAATAAAAACTAATATTAAGACCACTGTATGAGACAACGTTCTATCACAAAAAATCGATTCTAAATTTGTAATACTGTTCACTATATTGCTTGGTCATCATCTTACTTATTAGTAATGGTCCTAACTCACAACTCCAACCCAGTGACTCACTCAGTGGAAAAAAGTTTCTTGTTTTGCTTAAAAATTGGACAAGAAAAATTTCTTCTATGTGTAAAAGTTCAAGGTTTTTCAGAAATTATTAATATTGTCAAATAAGAAAGGTGGGCATTTGTCCAACGTTTCAATATCTTAAAATACATAAGGAACTACTATATACAGTATGTGATTTAGTATTAGTTCAGTCTTGAATAATCTTTGTTTTATTCACAGCAATTTGATTTACAAAATCACTGTAATAAAACTGAAAAAAAAGTAATGGCTTCAAGTCTGGTCCTCGTTGTCATCTGTGTGAAGTTTGCGAGCTCTCCATTAATTTCTGTGGGTTTTCCTCCCACTAGATGTTCCTGTCAGTTAAGTGTCAAATCTATATGTGAATATAAAGTGTTCTTGAGTAGATCCAGCCTTGTTTATGCCTGTTTAATGCCATTTGCCTAGTGTTTTAGTACATTAGAAAAGGCACATAGAAAGGTTGGTCTGATTATCCACAACTTTGGATAACCAGTAAGTGCATGGTGCTAGTCTTTATTCTGTTGTGACATTGACATCATATGTTGCACACTTCCTGTTATTACTGCATTGCAGCTGATTGAAAGGGAAAACAAAAACTTAAAGTTTTTCATTTACATAGGCCACTTACAACTACAGGGCACTGTACACATGTACAAAAATGTTATTGTTAAAACAAATAGTAATATTCAACAATATGCAAAAACAACCTTCAAAATATACATATAAACATACAATTTTTTAAATTAAATTTAATTAAAAATTAATGTTTTCAGTTACATCTTTTCAGATAGGAAAAGCTAAGCTTTTCAAGTTCTGGAAATGATTTCAACTTTATGAAGTAAATCTGCTCTAAAAGGCAACTAATTTCTCAAGTGGTTGTAGTAGAAAGTTATTTTCACTTTTTCATAACAGACCCTTAAATTTAAATGTATTATTGCTGTATAATTTTCTGCATTGAAAAAAATAAAATATTTATATCTTGAGTTAAGGCTGCATCTATACTTTGACTGTGGCAAAATCCAGGCTGAAAATAAAATGTGCAGCATAATTACAGTTTTTCCTAACTCTCTTTATAAGAAAATATGTTTCACATACCTTTTTACCCAGACAAGTAATTTTTCTATTTTATTAATATTAAATATGAGCTGTGTTATGCTGTTTCTTACTATTGTTGCAATTAATTCATTGTCTGTTGTACACATGGGCCTGGACCTGTTTATTTTATTAACGGTACTCCTAATTTATGAAGTTGAAAATGAAAGCTTTGTAGAACAAATTGTTGCTATGAAACTGGTGCGTGTCAATGAAATTTTAGTTGAAATATTTTTGAACATACTTGTCATATGACATATGACAAGAATTAAAATGTAGCGTGTGCCCTCCATGAAGTCTCACTGAGTTAGAGACTGCACAAGCATAATTATTGTTAAATACTGAGCAATGTTTATGATTAAGTAAAGTAAACTATCTAAGAACAGTGCCTCTCAGTCCAGTTGAATTTTCAAGCATTTATATAGTAGAATGCAATGGTAGGTAATTTTAGGATTTGACATTAAATTTACTGCGGTGGGCTGTAGCCCTGCCTGGGGCTTGTTTCCTGCCTTGCGCCCTGTGTTGGCTGGGATTGACTCCAACAGACCCCCGTGACCCTGTGGTTGGGATGGGTTGGATAATGGATGGATGGATATTAAATTTAAAATTATAGTAATGGTGGCATTTCCTTCATCATAACAAATTTAAATGTCAGTATGAGTTAAGGCTGTTTCTGTGATGTGACCTGAAATTTCTTATGGGTTGTGTTTTTAAGATAATATTAGAGTTATGAAATGAACATTTTCTGTATATTTGAAGTTGGCCAGTAGTGTTGATAAGAGAAATTCGACAAAGTATACTCTATAGTGAATATGCTGTGTTCACCAGTAACTTTCTTGACAAATATTTTCCTAAAAATTTGTCTTGCAACTGACTTAAGCAAACATTTTTCTCAGCATCTCATGATGCTTAGTGAGGCCAGCATTATATCACAGATATGTAGCAGCCATGCTCAAAAATTTCATGCATGCCTACCATAAGATCGTTACTGATCTGCTTTACTTATTCATAATGTCAGAAGGATTTCAATCCTGTATGCATTAAAAAAATGAAAATAAACTTGCAGTTTTTTCATTAGCTGACCATAATGGGTACTGCCATGAGATATGTAAGCTGTTTCCTGTGAGCTCCCTCACTTGACTACACCCAGCTCTGCATGGCTAATTTGCATGTATGATTAGCCATGTGCCCAGCTACATCTAAAAATAAGCCTTAAAGGAGCCCTCCCTTTCCTCAAATCAAAATGAGACGATGTGAAGTAATAATATTAATAACGAAAGATTTACTACTATTTTCAAGACATTTCTTCCTGATGGAAAAAAAAGTGTGAAACAACTGCACAGATAAAGTGGAAACAAAAATAACGAAACTTCAGACAATGGAATGAGCTGCTCCCACACCACTGCTTTGTTTTACATATAATGTGTGCCCCAAAGTTGCAACTCTGTCAGCACAATTATGTTTATTTTTTTACTTACTGCTATTTTGTTATTTTTTGTTTGTGGTATTTGTTCTATCTGCGTCTTTTGTTATTTGTGGCACAGTGGGGCAGTTGTTAACACTGCTGTCACACAGTTCAGATCACATTTTTGGCCACAATAATCAATAGCAGGTGCACGCTTCCCTAACACTCTTAAAAGACCATTGCACTATTGTAATCCTCTCAAAACTAGTTTAACACCTCTTTCCCCATTGATTTCAGTGCATTTTGCAAAGTTTGGCAAAGTTCCCAAACATTTCCATGATTTTGTTGAACTCACTGTGAAGCAAACTCCATGGGTTCACTTATCACTCTTAAGAACATTCAAATTTAAGTCTGAATTCTATAATAAATTTAACAGTAGACACTTTTGAAAGAATCCACAACAATTAAAGATGTATAAATTATGACTACTACTGGTGAGGGAGATGGGGGTTATAAAGTTAAAATTATAAATAAATTATAAACATTACAAAATATATAGGCCCTTTTATGTCAATAAGGCAAGTAATTTTTTTATTCAGAGTAGGTACAAAATGTTTACCTGACAGTTAGCTTAGGTGTGTGTTGTTATTAGAAAGCTTAAACAAAACATGTGATATGAGGTCTGGTGTTTTAGCATCACCTAAACAAGTGTATGGTTATTTGTACGTTATACTGTAGGCCTGATTTTACTCTTTAACACCCCCCACATACACACATCCAACAATAGCAGCAAAGCACAAACTTTTCACATTGCAGATTTTCTGATTTTTGCCTTGTTAAGGACAGGTTTGTTACTGAAGCAAAAGGCTTATGTCAGTTTCTTTGTTTTGTATACTTTTTTTTTACTTTGTAAAGTTAGTTGTAGAAAGAATGAATGAGTTTGCATGTTGCTGTAATAGTCAAAGATATGTTAACAGTAATATTAGGTGTGACTTATGTGTTCAAGACATCAAGTTGGCGACAGCAGAGCGGTTTCATAAGCAAGGCAAAATGGCATTAAAAAGCTTTTTGAACATTTTAACAAGTGCATTGGTGTTCATGGGTGTTATGCTGAAAAATAAAACTTATTTGGTTTTATTGGTATATTGGTATGTGTTTGAAAGAGTCTGGAACAAAATTATTTTATCACCCCTTGTATATTATACTTTGCATATTTTTTACATCTGTAAAATATTGAGTATGTATGTTCAAAGTATGTGAGAAAAAATGTAAATAGTCTTTCTTAATACAGTATGTTTTTTTTATGCAGAATTAACTTGACCAAGCGTTGATTAAAAAGTTTTCTGTCACAAAGGCAAATTGAATGACTCACAGCACTAGACCCAAAATAATCAGTCTGCATCTCACAAGTTTATTCTGTCCCCATGTAATTCTCACAATGCACAATCTGTCAAGTCAATTGATGTTGTTGAATTGTCCCAGTGTGAGGCAGAGTGTGTGGCCATGCTTGTAAACTCTCCTTGATGTTCTGGCATTCCAGCAAAAAAGGGTTCATGACTTGCTCCTTTTGCTGCAGCCCTAAACAACTTCACATGAAAGTTGAATGGACAATAAAATCTTCTTTATTCAGTGATTTAATTTTACTATGCTTTGTATACTCTATTTTTCTTTTATTATTGTACAGAATAGGAGAATGAAACTTTTTGAAGGTCTATACAATATGCACAATATAAAATAAACATCACGTTTAATTTTTTTGTAAAAATGTTAATTATAATAAATAAAAACTACTATATGCATTTTAATTGAAATCATGCTCAAATATAAAACTACTGTTAAGCTGGTATAGTTCTTTTTATGAATGCTGCTGTTATGATGACCCAATTTGATTTTCTTGCTGACAGATGGAAACATGACATTAAGAGTGTTTTAATTAGCAATTTAAGACTCAAAACTTGCATTTTTTTATTATGTTTTACAGAACAAAGCAATTATGGGACGTGTAACAAACTTGTGCGATACTGTCATTGGTATTAAATCATTTAATGGTTCAGAGAAAGATGCCAACGATTTATATAAGGACTATCATGGTAAGTACTGTAATAAACAACACAAAGAATTTAACAAAATTATTTAGAAATGTTGGTTACAGACATACATAAGTATTTCTTAATTTTGCATTTTTGTTTTAAATGTTGCCTTATACACCCCCTCTAAATAGTCAATTGTAGATTTGACTTTTCTTGTACAAAAATGCATTAGAGCTGAGAAGAAAACATGGCAACTCTTCGCGTTCTGTCAAGACAGATTATGGAGAAATGACTCAATCAGACGTACATCCCATCAGACAGGCTTTGGGGAATTAACATGCAGAGGAAGCCTAGGATTCATCTGGCCTGTGGGCCAAAAAATGTCAGGAAATCAATATTTTAATGATATTGAACTGCACAGCTCAATATTGCTAGAATTTTACAGCAATAATGTAATAATATTTGGAAAGTATAAAGCAGACAGAATGCAATATTCAGCTGTAGGCAGTTAGTTTTCTTGGTACCATGCAGTGTGCTAAAGTGCATTTTAGACATGGCTTGCAAAGGTCAGAATGAAAAAAGGTAGCTGCTTTTTACTAGAAGCATGAAAGGTTTTATTTTTCTACACGTATACAGTATTTTTTGTGCATATATATTTCAAACCCATTATTTTTATTATGGTATATGTTTATAGGGATGCTTCATCTATGAAACAAAACTGCCTGTTTTTCCACAAATTATGTATAAACTATTTGAAAACTTATTTGTCTATATTATCTTTAGTTCAGTCATGACTTGTTCATCCAATGAAATGCTTAGCAATCAAAAGCTTTGCTTTATTTTGTGCCCCATAGTCTATGTTTTGGTAGCTGCCTACTGGTGCAGTTAATAAAATAAAGATCGCTCAGCAATGCCGTGGGCTGCTTGCAAGGTGATAGCCATATTTGCTTACAGTAAATACAAGAGAAAATAACACACAAATGTGCTGCAGTTGTGACAAGTATGGCAGTCTCTTTTTATATCTCCACTCCTGTACCCAAATGCAATTAGTTGTCCTTGTAGAAGAATTGTTGTTTATCTTGTTCTGCTTGATTACTTGAATATAATCACACTGTTTGCTTCATTGCTTCTAGTAGTACACTCTAGTTAATAAAAAGAGTCTGGGGTACTTTAACTGTACAAAATTCTTTCAGGCCAACCCTTTTTCTCAGTGACAGAATTGTGTAAATATTTTATTCTTCAAGGTTTGGTATGTGTGAAGAAGATTCCTTATCTCAATAGTTTAATATGTGAACTTCCTGACACAAGAGATCTTGCCTTTAAACTGAAAAGAAAGCAGTTCACTATTGAGGTAAGTGTACCTTACACTTTTTTTGAAAATTGAACTAATGGCATTGCAGACTGGATCATATACTGCATAGGTGATCATCAATAACTGAGTGTTAACACTTGAGACAAAAAAACATTAAAACTAATTTCCTTATTCCATTGCTACTCAAATTAAATCACAAAACAGCCTGAAACTTTTAAATGTGTTTTTAATTATAGTTTTTCCAAGCCATTTTACTCTGTATTAAGTAACTCTTAATAAAGTGTTTTTAACAGTCCAACAAATTATAGGTATTCATTACATATTCAGTCGATATTTAGTAATCATTGCTGAAACATTTGAATAAGATGAATGGTACATAACATCATTCAAAATTACATTCACTGTACTCTTTAGGTGTGTTTTGCATTTGTATTTTATATAGGTTTGTGCTGCCCAGACCTAAACTTGGTTAAAGTAATAGATATGTTACATGTAATTTCTGTCTTTGTGGATTTGTAGTGAAGTTGAACAGTCTGTGTTCTACCCTTTGTATGTTGATTTATTTATTATATCTGGGCAAGAAAGTTTAGAGAAGAAGCATTTCAATTAAATATAACTACAGTTCAAGTGATTTTTTATTCTTATAAAAGCCATCAGTGATTTTTCAGTAGGCTTTCTCATATGTTTTTAACCTCTATTTAGTTTGTTTGTTTAACCATACAGAAACAGGATAAAACAATATTGCCCAGTTAAACATTATGCACTAGTACGCCAAGCTTGGAAGAAGCAATGGTTATAGTGAAAGTGCTTTTTGGTGATGATGTAGTTATCTGTTCCAACAGTCTATGCAAAGTTTTTTAATGAAATGGATAAAACAAGTGGGCAGCAGTGACAAATCATTTTACTTTAACTCCCTTCAAGTGGAAGGAATTTATGCAGGCTACTTGTCTTCCCTGTTTGAAATAAGAATACCCACCAGAAAATTAGCATACTTTTTAATCTTTCAACTATTCCTGGTCAATTGGGTTGGCACTGCTTTGGTGTTTGGGACTTCACCCTCAAGTGACCATTTTGCCCCTTCTTTGACCCTCTGGCCTTTTTAACTGACCACTTGATTAAGAAACTTAAGTATCTTCTTTCCTGATGTGCTTTCTTGCTTAGTGAGTATCTGAAGAGCCACTGTCTTAACACCCCTTTTCCTTAACAATATATCAAAAAGGAGCTATCAAGTGACAAATTAAAATGCCCTCCTCCTAATTATTGGCTATTATTGGCCCTCATTACCTAATCACTTCTAGAGCAGTTAATAGTTAATCCGGAAGCCAATTGTTCCTTTAGGTCATAGCTGGGTAGACTCTTAGTCTCTTGATTTATAGTCTGCTTCTCTTAATTTACACTTAACAATGGGGTCCATAAAATCAAAATGATTTTTACAATTCCGTTTGAATTTTGTGGTCTATTTGTTTCCTTTGCAATTATATTATGAAGCTGAGCTTTTCTATCTATATTGTAATTTGCTTTATTTTTTTCCACAAATTGTTTTTTTTTCTTTTCATTTTCTTGGCTTTTCAGCAAGCAAAGTTACTTACTGGTTTATTTTATATTTAAATGATTATGTCATATGGTGCTCTAACAGTTTTTAATACAAATTAAGGACTATCAGTTATAAAATAAATTGAATATCACAGAAAGTAAACATTCATTTTCTCAATCAACATTATCACAAAACAAACCATGGTAGTGAGAATTCACATTTATAATATGTATTTATGTAGTAGTGACCCATCCTAGGTTGGTCCCTGCCTTGTGCTCAGTAATATAGAAGTATACTCTGGTAGTCCAGCAACACTGAATATGTGATTCACAAATTCATAGAAAGAATTCTGCCGAATGAGCTTTATGGATTTCTATGAAAATTTTGAAGACTTAAATTAGATCCTTATGCAGCCTTACCTAATCAAGACTAAAGGGACTTAAATCCTCTAAGCCTTTCAGAGCAGGGCATGTCCCAGGACTAAAGGACATGTTGATTTGCTCTGTGCAGCTTCAAGTGCTGCTACGTCTAAATACGATAATGACCCATAATCTATATAATATACCGTATTTACGCGTGTACCACGCTCACATTTCTTCCCAAAAATTAGCATTAGAAAATTAGGTGCGCGTCATACACGAGGAAATGTAAATGTTACTTACTTATCCTGTAATGTTTACTTCTTCTGCTTGGGCTGTCTGGCTCGCTCTCTCTCTCGCTCGCTCGCACTCTCTCTCTCTCTCGCTGTTGTTTTTGAATCAATTTGGCGTCATCATTCAGCATGTATAGTAGCGATTACGATTACGCGATTTTCTTTGTAAAAATTAGGGTGCGCGTCTTACACGAGGGCGCATGGTACACGAGTAAAAACGATATTCAACAGTTTAATCAATATAATCAATATATATATATCAATATATATATGTAATCAAAAGTTTAGTATAAATTTTTCTTTTAACTTGTCTTCTGTCCATTGTCTAGACAATGACATTGATGTGTCAATAGAAAATTTTTCAGAGGATTTTTAATGCAAGTCACCATTATCCATCTTGTATTTATAATTAATGTTCCTCTTCATGTAGTATTTCCACTTTTCTACATTAGCATATATTTTTCAAATGTTGCTTAATTATTGGTCATGTCTTTTTGAATTGTTTTTGCTGTAACCTCAGTATCTGCTGTTCTTCCAGTTTTAGTATCTTCTGCAAATTTCGGTTATAGTTTAGTAACTATACCAGAATCATTGTCATTTATTTAAATTAGAAATAGTAACGGTCCAAGGATAAACTCCTTACGAACTCCACTGATGACATCAACAAATGTGAAGTTTTGCAAGGTATACGAGTGAGGCTCATTGGTTTGTAATTACTAGGATCCATTTTGTCTCCCATGTTGAGGATTGGTGTCACAAGAATGAAGATAAATGTATTTGTGTTTAAACTTACTACAACCAGTAAATGTATTAAAATTAGTACCACACCACAGAAAGAAGTGTGTACATTGCAATACACATGTCGTAAATGTAGAAAGGACTGTCCTTGCGTGTGTGTGAACTGTTAACATTTGAATTTGATGATTGCATATAGTGCTGAACTGACCTCTCTGTAGGCCTACTATTCTTTCCTCTGCATGTCCTGGAGTACAAAAGAAACAGCACCATTCAGCAACATGGAGACTAGCAAGATCGGGAAAAAAAACACACACGGTCACTGATTACAACCGCAAGATGTTATGCGATTGAATATGAATAATATGAATAATGTTGCGCCCGTGCCACAATGTTTTCCGAAATGTACTATACAGGTCATAAAATGAATAATTCCAAATATCATATATGCCTATGTCTCTGTTTTTCTCACCATAAGGTGCATACTAATTCAGCGTGAGCAGGAACACTCAGTAAAACTGAATAAAAAAAATCAAGTGACAATGAGATACAAAGAAGGCAGATTCACCAGCATTTGTGTGTCAGCTTTTATCCATCCAGATCAGAGAATGTCCAGTTCCATTGCCTCAAAACACCACTCACATCTACAGTTATTCCCAGTTTCAAATAAAAACTAACAGCGTCAGATCCCTGGGGGGGGCGGTAGTATGTATCATGATCGTGACTGAGAGAATATAAGTGAAAAAAAAGGTAACTTTTACAAGTACTATAAATGTACACCATCTGTTACAGATGCAAACCAAATGTATGTGTGTACTGTGTAATATTAACAATAAGAGCAGCTCACTACTGAAAACGGCAAATATAGGAGTCAGTCGGGATCGAACCGGGAATTCTTGATTACAAGTCAGCAGATCTTACTGCTACACCACAGAAGCTGTTACAGTATGTCGTCCTTGAACCTTCCTTGATCCTTGGACTTCAGGCTTCACACATTATGTAGTTTATGCCAACATTTCGTCATTTACTACTAAAATATGAAAAACGTTTCTGTTTTAATAAATGTGTTTACACAGATTATTGTAGAAATGGAACACACATGAAATGCATTTATTTCAAATAACGATCTATTATTTCCACTCTAAAACTCCAGCACTTCACTCCCAGATAATCAAGGCATGAGCTGGGAGAACTTTGCGCACGGTCTGCGGTGGTGGGGGGATGGAATAGCAGGCTGCTTGTCTTTATCGGCACATTTACAGGACAAAAGACACTGACGGAGAGGTGCGATGGGATTTAAGGTGGGCAGGATCTACAAGTTTTTTCATAGGCTCTGGTAATTCTAGTGTTAAAAGTCAAGGGAGCGACAAAGCCCTAGTGTTGAAGAGTGTTGCCCTAAATGAACAGTGTAGAAAAAAGTGACTCACAGGGAATAGAATTGCAGACCCCTGTCTTGATGTGTTAAACATTTAACTGGCTACAAAAAACATTTTAACCTGTAGAAAAAAAAGTGATACATCTATTGCAGATTCAGTAGTTTATAGTTTCATACTTATTAAAGTTTCCACAATTTAGAAATAATATACATTTTGAAGTTTTTGTGTTGACTCAATTGCAAATTTTCAATACAGGCTTGCATATATCCTGTGTTTTTCCATCTCCATTTATCATTCATCAGACTCTAATGGGAGATACTGGAGTGACAGCTAAGAGTGCAATCACACTAGGCACGTTTGTTCCATACTGTGCCCAAGCACAATTGTCCCCACTCCCTACCCCACTGCTGGCCTGCGCTCAGTCTGTGCTTAATGTTCTGGGCCCAGGCATGCTTTCATCATGACTGTGCAACTTCATGTAAAGCCAAAACAAGATCCAAACATAGTTGTGACAACATGCATGTCAAAATGATTTTACTTATTTTGGTTGTTTGGGAGTAGTGTAGAACAGGATCACGCCCTACCCACAGATTTATTGAGTGTGCAGCACAGTGTTTTTGCTGTCAAGTGTGCTGCTCGTACGAGAACATTTTTATGGTGACAAATGATATTAAGGGAGGAATTTGCAGCTTTTCTTGCCAACTACAATTCACATTCATGTGTAAGGTGAGAATAAAAACCTGTTTTTAACTCAAAAGATATTGAATGAAATGAGAATTGCACTATCTGACTTGTCGCATCATTGACGTCACGTCTGTTTTCTGTGCTTGGGCATGTTTAGCGATCATACTGTTCCCGAATGCAACTGAACCGGGCTTGGCCCACCTCTACCAAGCAGGCCAGGGCACGGTACGGTAGGCCCGGCATGGAGCGATCACACTAGTCAAATGACCTAGACTTTGTGGGGATACATGCAGACAGATGTCCTCTGGCTGGAACGAATTACCAGTGTGAGTACACCCTAAGACTACATTATGATTCATGTTTTTCAAAACACCAAATAATGGAATTTCTCACGGAAAACTGGTGTGACATACTTCCAGTATTCTTTCTGACACTTGCAGAATTTATTCTGAGCCACTTTTAAGCTGTTTTACTTGCTTTTATCTATCTATCTATCTATCTATCTATCTATCTATCTATCTATCTATCTCTCTCTCTCTCTCTCTCTCTCTCTCTCTCTCTCTCTCTCTCTCTCTCAGGAGAGAGGCCGAGGTGTCCAGAGGAAAAAAATTGAACATGTATAGATTACAGGTAGAACCTGCAAAACGTTTGTGTAATGAACATGAATACAGTAATCCCTCGCTATATCGCGCTTCGCCTTTCGCGGCTTCACTCCATCGCGGATTTTATATGTAAGCATATTTAAATATATATCGCGGATTTTTTGCTGGTTCGCGGATTTCTGCGGACAATGGGTCTTTTAATTTCTGGTACATGCTTCCTCAGTTGGTTTGCCCAGTTGATTTCATACAAGGAACGCTATTGGCAGATGGCTGAGAAGCTACCCAACTTACTTTTCTCTCTCTCTCTCTTGCGCTGACTTTCTCTGATCCTGACGGAGGGGGTGTGAGCAGGGGGGCTGTTCGCACACCTAGACAATAGGGACGCTCGTCTAAAAATGCTGAAAGATTATCTTCACGTTGCTACCTTCTGTGCAGCTGCTTCCTGAAGCGACATGCTGCACGGTGCTTCGCATACTTAAAAGCTCGAAGGGCACGTATTGATTTTTGATTGAAAAACAAACTCTGTCTCTCTATCTCTCTCTCTCTCTCTTTCTCTGCTCCTGACGGAGGGGGTGTGAGCTGCCGCCTTCAACAGCTTTGTGCCGCAGTGCTTCGCATACTTAAAAGCCAAACAGCCCTATTGATTTGTTTGCTTTTCTCTATCTCTCTGATATTATCTGCTCCTGACGCGCACTCCTTTGAAGAGGAAGATATGTTTGCATTCTTTTAATTGTGAGACGGAACTGTCATCTCTGTCTTGTCATGGAGCACAGTTTAAACTTTTGAAAAAGAGACAAATGTTTGTTTGCAGTGTTTGAATAACGTTCCTGTCTCTCTATATAAACATATGGTTTCTACTTCGCGGATTTTCTTATTTCGCGGGTGGCTCTGGAACGCAACCCCCGCGATGGAGGAGGGATTACTGTAGTACCAATTTACAATACAAGTATGAGAGCATATCCACAGTAATGTTTTTTTTTTCTGCTTTAAAGCATTAAAAAAATTATATATATATATATATAGACTCTACAATTAATTATCTATTTTATGTGAGTGCATATTGAATTATTTTTTGTATGCTATTTATTCATTATTAGCCATGTCACCTGTTAAAGACCAATAATATAATGAATTTTAAAATATTTGATATCTCTTGCCCTACGTACATCTTCAGTGCCTTTCCTCGGTATCCTTATCTGTCTGAAACTTTGCTTCACTGGCACTCCCTCTGTTGAGCATGTTCCCATTAAGTCTGCCTCTCAGACTGTCATTTTGAGGCACCTTGCTTGTCATCTGTCCACTTTCATCCTTTCAGTCTTTGAAGGCGACTCTCAGAGTGGCTCCTATGTCTTTACTTCTGCTCGTCTGTCTCACACTCACACTTCCTCTTTCAATCACATCACCAAAGCCAAATTGACCAATCATATTGCTCGCGGGGACTGAACACACACACACTCCTTATCATTTTATGTAGTAGACTATTCTTACCTAATTTTAATGTTGTTTTCCTTTCCTTGTAACTATTTCTTTTACATCTTGCAAAACACTTTGAGCTACATCATGTGTATGAAAATGTGCTATAGAAATAAATGTTTCTGTTGTAGTTGTAATAAGAGAAAAACTACCATAGACACTTAAAGAATTTGCAAAATGAACACAGACAATAATCAAGGCAGAATTTCAAAAGTAGTCACCTGAAGCTTTTTGGCAGTAGTGCTGATATGTTCCTAAAATATATTGTATACAGTATATTACAATTGCTTCATTATTCATCATTATTATTTCTGTTACTTTTTAGTGTTTCTATCATTTGTGTAGTGTCACCAGTTTTTGGAGGAAATCTAAGGTTTTTTTTCTTATGTTAGGAATTCTGAATTGCTGGTACATGCTCTTGAGCCTTTTATGGTAACCAATTTAAATAAACACTCAATTACACGAACTTTTTATGTATTTGTCTTCAGATGTAAATAAAAGTCTTTCTTCATAGCGACTCTGTTTATAGAGTAATAGGTACTGAACAGGCACTGTTAAACAATTTAAGGTGATCTTGTTAAGCATGTTGCCTTTTCAAAAGAGATTTAAGAGTACAGCCACATAAAAGTCATTTGGTTAAGTTTCAAATTTTTGTTATATAAGAGAAACAAGCTTTGGTGTAAGTGTACTTTTCTAAATGTCAGTAAAATTGCTACTTTTTTAATGTGAAGGAATGCATATATCTCTTTTCTTTAAGAACAGTTTATTTTGTGAGTTACTAATTATTGAACATTACAAAGCAAGAAGTTACACAGCCCCCTCCTATAAATGCCACCTTCCCAGCAGTGTTCTGTTCAGAACTCACATGGTGAACAAATCCCTCCATTTGACAGCGGCCTTTGATTGTGGTCTGGTTGTCACTGTTTCTACAAGATCTAGAAAGTCAGGTGATGATCCGGCATTCAGGATGGTAGGGGCATGCAGTATGAGCTGTTTCTGCACTAAGCTGATGGTAATCAATGCAGAACCACCAGTTTCCGTTCTTTTTACGTACAAGAGCGGCAGGTGCTGTCCATGGACTGGACGAGGTTTCAGTCACCCCTGCAGCTGCCATTTCTTTAATTTTTTGCTCAGCAATTTGGCATTTGGCCAGTGGTATGTGTCTGAGACACAGGTGAATGGAGGCGGAGTTACCCGTGTTAATGGTGTGCTTGGTTAGCTCCGTCCTAGAGCACTCCTCATCACTAGCCGAGGATATTAACTTTTTTTTCGGACTGTCCAGAAGAGCTGTGCTGCCACAAAGCTGCAGCCACGGCCTCAGTAGCATGTGAGTGAGGCATTATAGGTGTCTCTTGGTTGGCTACAGGACCGGCATGGTGAGGGGCAGGCGATTTTGGTGGTGTTTCTTGTTTTGCAGTGTCGGGCTCAAGAGGGAGACTGAGCGTTGGAGCTAAGAAGCTAGAGGACATGTCTTATTGCCAAAGATACCCACCTCATGGTTATGAAGTTGCAGCATTCCCGCCTTAATTATGGAAACTGTGGCTCCAGTGTCTACCAGCGCCTGACAGCTTTTGGGTTCAAAGTGACAAGGAACTCTGAGGCTACATATGAGATCCAAGAAGTCAATAGTTTGTCGGAAGTGGTCGCTTCAGCTGAGCTTTTACATGGAATGGGAATGACCGAGAGTTTGCCTGACCCGCTGCAGAAGAACGGGAAGGCAGCGGGGTCGAGGAGGTTTGGGAGGAGAGTCCTAGCATGAGCGCCATGGCCATTAGGGATCTAAGTCTGTGGAAGGTCAGCTGTACCTGTTGGTAAGGCGACTGTTCTGCTGCAAGTCCCATATGGGATAAGCAGAGGAGCCGCCAGTGTTAAAAGAAAGCGTCACCAGGCTTTTAGAAAGGACTGCTCCTGCCAGTGGGTTTTAACCTCATTTTAAAGAAGGTTTGCTTTGATTTAACCTCCACATTTTACACCTGTTTTTATTGAATTATTTATTTATTGAATATTTTTATGCACTGCACTTTTGAACACTTGTTTTGAATTGTTTTTAATAAAAGCACTGAACACTTCTGAACCTATCTCCTGCTTCATGTGGTGTCCTCATTTGTCTAGCTCATCCTGGCCACGACTATCGACAGTGTCGGGTTCAAGAGGCCCCCAAAATGGAAAGAGGAAGCGTGGAACCCAACCCGCACCATCACTTGAACCTTTAATGGCATTACCACCCTCAAAAATGCCTGCAGAACCAGCTGCTTTTGCAGGACCTCTGGGAAGTTGGGATGAACCTGATAGGTTAGTGTTTCAATGTCAGATGGCAGTTCTCCTAGCTATTCCTTTGTCTTAGTTTGGCAATTGAGCAATGCAGCCTGAGCTTGTTCAGGAAAATGGCGTTGTCTGTACCTCCTCTCCACGGCTGTGACTAGAGTGCACAAGTTGTTGAAATCCTCCGGCCAGAGGTCCAACAGCACTTTTCCAGTTTCACCTTCACGTGCTAGTCCCAGAGATGCAGCATTGGTATGGGCTTCTCAACCATTGTGCCTAGTTGCTATTTGAACTTAGGACCAAAACGGCTCCCAAGCCTGTCGACCACTGTAGTGGGGTAGACGTAACTGTGGGCTCACCCATCCACTAGCCAGCTCTTCCAAGGAGAAGGGGTACCAGTGCCGGCACTCCTCATGGTCTGCTTCACAATCCATACAGCTTGTACATGGTGCGACAAAAGCCCTAGCTTGCTGCTTTGCTGATTTGGAGAGTAAGTCACCATCCCGCACTCTTGACACCAATGTAGCAAAGTGTGGTGCAAGTGTGCATGGCTCACATGAATTGGTGTTCTTTTTCATGGTTGTTTTGTTGGTTCATTTATCCTGGAAAGGATTTGGTCACCCAGTCGTCAGTGTTAGACTGAAGACAGACGGTTGTGCAGATCCTCCCCTTTTATAGGGTGCCTCTGCACAGGCTTTTTTTGATGGCTTGTGCATTTACATAACGGTCGCCTGAATACCGCTATGAGTGTTCCCACTGCATTTGTGCTTGTCTCAGCTCCCACAGTTTTCGGTACCGCCGTTACAATATTAAATGGATAAATTTGACATATTTGGCCAACAATCTGTACTCAGTAACCCATAACGGCAAAATTAATACATGTTTTCAGAAAAGTTCTCAAATTTATTAAAAATCAAAAAATTAAATTTCTCATTCACATAATTATTCAGACCCTTAATTCAGTACTTTGCAGAAGCTCCTTTGGCTGAAATTACAGCTCTGAATCTTCTTTGCACACCTGGGTTTGGGCAGTTTAACCCATTATTCTTCACAGATACTCAAGTATTGTTAGATTGTCTATAAACAGCCATTTTCAGGTCTTTCCAGGGATGTCCTGGAGGATTTAAGTCTGGCTGGGCCAGTCACGCACAGTCCGAGATTTGTCCCAATTCCTCTCTAGCATTGTCTTGGTTATATACTTTGGGTAACTGTAGTGCTGAAGGGTGAAAGAGTGCATGATCTCAAATATGATATGCTTAATTCGAGGCCCTTTTTAGTAGGCCAGTGTCTCTGAAGAAGTCAAAAGTGTGTACTGAAGAGAAAATCTAAAACTATTCTGATTTTACCATTAATTATATTTAGTTTTAGTTACTTTTACATTATTGTCTTTTTTATTAAATTTTAACTGTAATTATTTTTATTTCAATTAAAATTATATTTTCACTGCTAGTTCTGGATTTAGTCTTAGTTTTCATGAACCCTAATAACCCTGTACCATTCACTGATCACTAACTGCTGTTCAACAGCATTTTAAGGAATTGTAGTTTTGATGCACATTTCAGGTGAGTAATTATAGCTCAGCAACGACTCAAAAACCAAAGGCAGGTGATGAGTAATGCCTGATCTTTGATACATAGTGCTTGGAGTTCTGCCCAAAGAGTTCAGTTTTTTTTTTAATTAAATCTACTACACAATAAAGTGTGTGAAAGGGAATGGTTATGAATACTTTCTAAGTCCTTTGTATAGTCTGCTATAATTCTTGTTCACCTGTTGTGGAGAAGTTATTTTTGTAAATGATATTTAAATACCACAGACAGTTAACAGTTACTACAGCACAGAAAGACATGCAGAGACAAGATATAAATTAAGCCTGTAATTTTCTCAAGTCATCACACACTTCTGAGAATTTTGGTATATTTGTCAGGTGCAAGAATTTCGCTATGATGTTGCAGTATACATGACAATAAGGACCTCTAATCTCTAAGTTAGTAAAATTAACACAAGTAATTTTCATAATTTTCATATAGTAATATTATGTTATATTTATGTTTAAGTTAGAAAGTTTTCTAGTAAATTGTTTTGTCTTAACAAAATCTGACAGAAATTGTGAATTTTGTCAGTTTTACAAATGTGTCATGGAATATGTTTTTGTTGTTTGTTTGTTTATTTATTTATTTAATTTTGTCTGTAATATTCCTCCAAATGTTACATGAAATTTAAAATTGCAATTTTCAAACGTCAAAGTGGAGAAGGCGGGTTCCAGCAATGAGTACTGTTTTATGATTGGTGAATCATCTGCAGGGTGGATGTAAGTGTTTTGCTTGACTTGGAAATCCTGTGGTTAATATGTATGCATGCACAGTTTTGACTGTATGTCAACCACGAGTGCAAGAAAAAGTTGCCCAGAATTTCTGTGCAGCTGTATTAATTCTATAAATAACAATTTTGTTATTAGGAGTATGCATCTGAAGTGTGTGCTGTGAATATTACATTTGATAGCTGAAGTTTTACGTCCAGGTCACCAGTGATTCACCAATTAAAACACATGATCTGCAAGAGCCTGCTCCCCTTGGCTTTGGTGAGTGAAAGTGACAGTTTTAAATTCAAGCTGTATTTCATGTTTTGTTTGGAAGAATTTTATGGATAGAATGAAGCAAATGAGCAACAAAAAACATAGTCCATGACACATTTATTTATTTACACTCACATTTCATGTTCTTTTTCTTTAGTTATTGTCACATTTCATGGTACTTCTACTTATTTATTTATTTATTTAGCTTTGTTCAAAATATTCCTCCACTCCTTCATACGTAAAAGCAAGAATTAAAAGTTGATGCTAAATAAGAAAATATTTGCTTTTCTTTCTGGCATATTTCATAACATTTTGTCTGAGTAGAAATATTAGGGAATATCATGAACCACTACATATTTTATGTATTTAAAAATAGAGTAATAGCTCCATAGTGCACCAGTTATCAATTACCATTTTCTACAATTCAACCTACAGCAGTGCACAGTCCAGTCCTCCCACCAACTCAAAGCGTGAATAACTGAATAGTTTTATCTAAATGCTCTCTCTCTCTCTCATAATGTTCTTCTCCAATCCAAATGGACCATTCATTTTTAAAAACACCTTTCTTTTTTAAGTGGAATTGCCTTTTAGATTGTACCACTGACCAACCAAAGAAGTTTACATTTTATTATTGCGCTATAACCTTATTAAGCAATAAAGTGCTTTTAATTGGACTGACATTGAGTACGTGTGCAACCAGTTTGCTTCTTCAAAGAAGTTCTGTCTTTCACAAAAATGAAAGCCATGTTCTTTCTTTCACAAAATCAAAAAGATGTTATTTGAAAGAAACGGTGTGTCTTAGATGTTATGTCTGGGCTTTACCATGATTAGAACTGATAACATGAGTTCAGAATACTATGTACCATGTTGCAAAATAGAGCACAGTGATGATTATGTGTTCATAAAATAAGGGAATTACATAAATTGGTAATTATATTTCAGTTGTGAGTCTTTGAAACAATGCTTGAATAATCAGTGCGGGGAAAAAAGGAAAGCTACATTTGAAATTTGAGTATGCGTAACTGTTCTGCCAGATCTTCCCTAATTCAATCATTGTTTCTTTTGAAACCTGTAAATAGATTGATACTTTTCACATTCCTTTCAGCCAATCCTGCTTTCCTTTATACATTCCTCTGAGGAGCATTTATTTCCATAGCCCAGCATCTTATGAAGTTGTTTTAATAAGCAGTGCTGTCCATTTCAGAGATCATCTGCTAGACAATTTTTAGTTTTTCAAGGTAAGTAAGGTAGACTTTAATCATTGAATAAAGACATTTTAAGGATCCTTTATGAGTCCCCACCTACCCCTCCCTACCCCTTCCCCCCAGTTACTGTGAAGTAGTTAAGGAAATAACTAAATCTACTGTATTTTATTGGTGATGGAAGAATCATGGGCAAATACCATAACCTTCATCATTTTCAACCATGAAGAAGATCCTTTTTTAACATCCATGAAAAAATGGATTGTTAACTTTTTTATTTAAATTTAGTGAAGGATTAAAAACTCTTTGCCTTGCAGCAACAAAATAACATTTACTTGTACTGCCTTCCTTGCAGAGAGTGTTCCCAACCCTTGACACATCAAAAAGTATGACTGTGTGTTCCAGCTGGTGATACAAACATATTTTGAACATGTTTTAATTCATGGTTTCTGTAAAAGTAAACATTTCTGGATTTCTAGTAATATGTAATGTTCCTATGGCTCTTATTTTATGATATATATGATTTGGGTTTGAGATTTAAGGTTTTTTATTATTCATGTTTACAGAAGAAAATATAAAATTTAGAAAACAGTAAATCATGAATTGATAGAATATTAGAACTTCATCTGACAGCTGTATTTAGATACCTTTTCCCCAACCTGCCAATTCCTGTGTTGCATTTAACAGCAGAATTTATTTTGATGAAAGGTTGCCTTTTGACGCAAACTTGTTTCAGAGATTCAGATAAATTATTAATATGCAAGTCTGCAAAAGTCTTAGGTTCAAGAATCTTGCATAGATTTTTGCATTCTTCAGTTTATAGAAGAAATGTATGATTTATACTATGGAGATACAATTAGCAGTAACAACTCTGCCTTCAAGTATAAGCTTGCACCGTTGTCAGTCAATGCTAAACCAGTTAGTAGTAGTTGGTAGACAGTACATTTGTGTGGAAATGGTGCAGGGATTATTCTGCATAACCAGCCTGAAGATGTATATTACTTTAAAAAAATGAATTTATGTACGGTTAAACTTAATAAAGTCTCCTAATCATAGTAGATTAGGTCAGCAGTGAACTAATAAAACCTGGTATTGTGAGCTCCATGATTAGTTAAACGTTGTCATAAGTACTTTTTTAGTAACTTTAAGTTTATAGCACAACAGGAAATTTTGGCTTTAATTTTTATAATAAAACCTGCTACCTGTTATTTTGATCCAATCCTAACAAAACTAGTAAATAGTTTAATAAGTGTTTTGAGTAGGATCCATTTTATCATTTTAAATAGATCTTTATTGACTTTCAAAGTTCCTAGTGCAGCAAAGTATCAGTTGTCAGACAATTATTTAAAATAAATCACAGCTAGACCTAAATATTCTTAATAATGTTAGAACTATTTTAAATCTGCCTTTCTTTTTGTAAAGTGCTTAAAAATATTTGCCATACAGCTTTAGTCTCGCCGTAGTCATTAAAGTTGACTTTTAAAGTTTTAGTCTGGCTTTGTCACCAATCACAGTAGTAAAACAGCATTACCTCATGTTTTTAATAACACTAGCCAACCCGCGGCGTAACATACGCCGCATAATTATGTATTGATGGGTGAACACTTGCTGAACGACACAGTTGTCCAAATGGGGTGGGTTTGTGGATACCACTGTAGTTGAATGAAAAGATGGACCTCTGGAGAGAGCAACATACAATTGTCCGTGACTGAAAGCGGGATCGTCTGTGACGATGGAGGCCATGCTGGTGAAAGTTACTTCGTCGGTAGGGATGTTTCAGCACTTGTTCATTAAGGTGTAGCGAGTCTTCGTTGTTGACACTTAATATAGCTTGCGTACTGAGTTGTTCCGGAGTCACAGTTGAGAAACACTTTTTTAATGTCTTTTAAGCACAGGGAAAAAAATTAACATGTGAAACATCCGTAATATAATAAGCCACCAAGAAAAGTAACATTGCAACAATGCACTGATCGAGGCCAGTGCATTCTTTAACTGCCTTGTAGCGCAATGGTAGTACTGCTGTTTTGCAGTAAGGAGTCTGTGGAAGATTTTGGGTTCGCTTCCCGGTTTCTCCCTGTGTGGATAGCGCTTTGAATACTGAAAACACCGGTATATCAATGTAATGAAGTATTATTATTGTTATGCATCCAGCGCTCTCTCTCTCGCGCACCTGTATGCGTGTGTGTCGCTCGCTCTCTCTCGCTCACTGCACGTGTTCCTGCAGGCATACCAGTAAGTGAATGAAAAGATGGAACTCTGGAGAAAGCAACATACAACTGTCTGTGACTGAAAACTGGTTTTGGCAGATACATTCACATCTTTTTGAAAGTTTGGCCCTGTGCCTTATTAATTGTCATTGCAAAGGCAAATCTAACAGGAAATTGTCTTTGCTCAGATGCACACGCAGGCTGTCTCTCAGCAGCACGCGAGCTCCCTCCCCCTCTGTCTCTCAGAAGCACGCAAGCCCTCTCTCTCTGTAACATTGCAGCAGTTGTATAAACACTTTTTTTTTAAATGAGTTTTAAGCACAGGGGGAAGAAAACGCAGGCTCCCTGCATGCGCAGGCTCTCTCTCTCAGCAGCACGCGAGCCTCCCCAGCCCTCTCTCTCTCTCAGCAGCACGGGAGCCCCCTCTGTCTGTCAGAAGCAGGTGAGCCCTCTCTCTGTAACATTGCAGCAGTTGTATAAACACTTTTTTTTTAAAATGAGTTTTAAGCACAGGGGGAAAAAAAGGAACATTTGAACAAATCCAAACTTTATGTAAAAGCCAACCAAGATAGTAACATTGCAGGAGTTCACCATTTTTAATCAGGCGACTGACATTAGTGGAGTCAGGCACAGAGAAGGTCAGCTGCTGAGAAAGCGTCTCGACTGTTGCAGGGTGGTGAAGCAGGTGAGACGCTAATGAAAAAGAGGCACAGGGCTTATTGGTTTTTAAAGACTGCTTCCTTCATTGTGTTTTAACTTCAGTTTTAAAGGATTGCGCGGCTCTCTCTTGTGCTGCCTGTGTGTGCCTCTGTCTCTCTGTGGCGCTGCCTCTGTGTGTGTGCGTGGCTCTCTCTCGCGCGCTGCCTGTGTGTGCGCTTGTCTCTCTCTGGCGTTGCCTCTGTGTGTGTGCGCGGTTCTCTCTCCCGCTGCCTCTGTGTGTGTGCGTGGCTCTCTCTCGCACTGCCTCTGTGTGTGTGCGTGGCTCTCTCTCACGCGCTGCCTGTGTGTGCGCTTGTCTCTCTCTGGCGTTGCCTCTGTGTGTGTGCGCGGCTCTCTCTCTCTCGCTGCCTGTGTATGCCTCTGTCTCTCTCTGGCGTTGCCTCTGTGTGTGTGTGTGCCTCTGTCTCTCTGGCGCTGCCTCTGTGTGTGCCTCTGTCGCTGCCTGTGTGTGCGCGTGGCTCTCTCTCACCCTGCCTGTGTGTGCCTCTGTCTCTCTCTGCCGCTGCCTCTGTGTGAACCAAGATTCCACTGAGGTTGACTAATGAAAAGTCAACGTGGCTCAGAGCTGCAAGTGGACTGTGGCACAGACAAACAGAAATAACGACATGTTTTTTGAGGCGTCGCGTCCGAGTTGGTGGGCGTGGCTGTGATTTTTTCGTCGTATCCAATGGTCTAAGAGTTGGTGGGCGTGGCTCCTTCCTGCGTGCGCCATTGGCGTCTTACTTGTCAGCGGTTTAGTGAATCCACGCCCCTTCCGCCGTGCTTTCCATGGTCGGCTACTTGTCTTCTGGCTTAGTGAATTATATATATAGATATTAATGGTAGTTGAAGAAAATTCTACAGTCTTTATTGTAATACATTTGGATTAGGCCTTTTACATCATTGGCCACACTATTATGTCACACATGTTGAAAATTATGATGCACTTTAAGATATTCATAACATAATCCATAAAAAACAAATTATTCCCAGCATGTACAGGAATGTAACGGCAGTCCTCAGTCATTAGATTTTGAAGTTAGACATGATGCCCCTCAGTGCTCAGTACTTGGACCATTCCTGTTTTTACTGTATATGCTTCCCAGGGAGATATTAGCCAGCATAATATTTAGGTCAACAGCAAAGTATATGGCTTTGAGTTGAAAAGCATACCAAACTGTAAATACTGCATCTCATCACCTTGAGAATGTTAGATTAAGTTGGAATTGCTTAGGATGAATGATCACAAGGCTACCTCAAGACTTTTCATAACTGTTTTAAATTGCAAAGTATTGCAAAATTGCCACATTTTGAGAACCCATTAACGTGCTGTGCTGCCTAACAGCGCAGGTGACTATAGTAATTTTTTACAGGTATGGTGAGCTGAGCAGCAATCTCATCCCATCTTTTTCATTTTCCATTCTGTTATAGTATGACACACACAATACATTGAACATATTAGCCTATCTTCTGTTAATATAGTACAGAACACCTGCTTTTCTTCTGTCTGCATTATATTCATTGCATTTTTGGCTGAACATTCACTGGTTGTCAATTTTCTCTGCATCTTGACAAATTCAAATATGTTTGATTTTGTCGTGGTGATTCAGATGAGTGAGTAGCCTAGGAAATTTCATAGGACAATGGGCCTAAGTTACAGTGCTCTCTGTTAATTGGATGTATCAGGAGTACTATGTAACCCAGAGGTTGTGGGTTGATATCCTGCCACTGATAATATGTGACCTTGAGCAAGTCACCATAAGTGCCTGTGCTCCAATTGGAAAAACAAATAAAATGTAACCAATGTATCTCAAGTGTAATAAGAATGCCTTGAATGGGCATCAGTAATATAATAAGTAATAATAATATTATACGGTCATTGTAGCTGCTTACTCGTTAACATGTTATATACAATTGCACATAAGTAAACCATTCCTGCATTAGATTAATTTTTGCTTTTTCCTAGTGACTTAGCTTTTGTTGGTGGTCATTGAAAAAACACAATTTTACAGAAAACTATTCTTTTGAACTGAAACAGGTAATCAGTAGGAATATTGTGAAATTTGGGTATATATTATTATCAATTTTACAGTACATGTATATAATTTGGCGGCACGGTGGCGCAGTGGGTAGCGCTGCTGCCTCGCAGTTGGGAGATCTGGGGACCTGGGTTCGATTCCCGGGTCCTCCCTGCGCGGAGTTTGCATGTTCTCCCCGTGTCTGCGTGGGTTTCCTCCGGGGGCTCCGGTTTCCTCCCACAGTCCAAAGACATGCAGGTCAGGTGGATTGGCGATTCTAAATTGGCCCTAGTGTGTGCTTGGTGTGTGGGTGTGTTTGTGTGTGTCCTGCGGTGGGTTGGCACCCTGCCCGGGATTGTTTCCTGCCTTGTGCCCTGTGTTGGCTGGGATTGGCTCCAGCAGACCCCCGTGACCCTGTTCGGATTCAGCGGGTTGGAAAATGGATGGATGGATGGATGTATATAATTTTCACTTGTTTACATTGTTCTCTCAAATATTTTTGTTTGTGTTTTTCATCAGTTGTATGTCCAACCTTGTATTTCTTGTTTGCAATAGCCAAAGGTAAACAATAAAGTCCTAACCCTTAATCTTGTTTACTTTAAAAAACTGCAAACAACACTGATGTTTATAGGCTACAAATTTTGGTGGCCTATGCAGTAAATTTAATGTTTTTACTTAAGGAATTGTTTTCTCTAGTGCTTGAAGTGGAGGAAAATAACTGTTTTGGATGCTTCTTAAATGATCTGGGATCCTCCTTTAAAGTCCATAGATGCAAATGCACATGCAAAGAATTCAGAACAACATTCAAAGAAAGTCTAAATGTTAAAATACCAAAAGTAAAAATAATAATTTAATTCATAATACAAGTAATCAATAAAGTAAAAGTAAAAAAATAATGTTTTTGTTTGTGACATCATTGATGAGAGATAAAGGACATACTGCACATTTGTTAAAGCCAATGTACTGATGTCCATGAATTTGTTCTGTTACTGTATGAAGGGAACAGTACAAGTTACATTTTTTAAATTAATTTAATTGGTTATGTTTTATGTTTTCATTTCATACAGTTCAATAACAAAAAAGAAAGTTGTGCTAAAATTAATTTGTAAGTTCTATTAACTCCCCAACAATGTTTATAATTAATGTTTTCTGCATATGCTGGCAGCATTTTGCATTAATCTGTGCATATACCCATGTTCATTACCATCTTCTACAAGATCTCCATGTTCTAGTTGTGGGTAGCAATAAGTGAACTTTTTGGAGCTATTCTTGGAAAGGCTGGTAGTCCTTCCTGCAATACATACACTTATGCCAGAGTAAATTACAAACAGCATTTAGCATAACATTATGTCATACTCATTGAGTTATAAAAGGATCTTGTTTTTACTACTTAAATATTTAGATTTTTGTTATTTCCTCTCATTCATATGCACATTGTAGGCTTTTTGTGATTGTTTGTTTATTTGTTTGCTTTTTGTTTTATTTTATTTTTTGTTAGGGATATAGTAGTATAGTAAAACCTTACTTCATGTGTCAGGGCTGTATAGGTGTGCATGCTCTGAATAATGTAGTAAACTGAAAAAATGCACATGCAAAAACTAGAAGGATAAAAGAACTTGAAATGGAAGTTGTTTTGCTTTTATTTAGCAAAGAAAATCTCCCAATTGGGAGGAAAATTTACTTAACAAGATTTTTTAAAGTTAGCTAAATGTTAAATACAAATATCTTAATAAGTCAGTAAATTTTAACAATAAGGACCGCAAGATTTAATGGCTTCATTTAGAACTTTTCGGTTTTAGATTAGCTTAGATTTAATTTTTTGCAGTGTAGACAGTACGATCTGGAGGCAAGTGCAGATAGAAGGGTATTAGCTAACCTACTGGCTTCAAGAAAAATGACTCCCAAATTGTACGAGACTTCCTGATCAATTAAGAAAGTACATCCAGAACAAGACTAATTCTTCCATGGTGCTTCAAGAACTGTTATTTTATTTATACCAGACATCATTATATGTTTAAACATAATTTTCTTTAGATTTATTTAGATTGTATACATTTTATTTAACTTTATTTACATTATACACATCTATCTGTCTATCTAAAATTTTGATTGATCAGTTTACTTGCTGTACAGATTTGGTTCCTGCCTTTCATCTAATGCAGCAAGGGTAGGGTCTGGCCCCTATAATCATACCATTGGGTTAAACAAATTGTTAGATGTATAATTCATTTGCAGTTCCTCTTTTAATTCTACATTATTGCTGTAAATTAAGAGGTCTGATAGTTCTAATGCAAATCCCTGGATAACCCAACAGTAGTTTGTTGTACTTTTTATACTTAAGTAATGATGAAATTGACTGACATTAAAAGTTCTTGATCAGTTCTTAATCCAAGCCCCACTGCATAAGGACATACAGAGTGCTTCAACAGAATCCACTGTATATATCCTTTGTATAAAATTCAATTTAGTAATTTTCTAATTTGGTTTAGAATGCAAGTATTGTTATGTTACATAGGTAAGGTGATCACATTCTTTTCAAATCATTTCAAGATTGACTATTTTTTATAAATTAGTTACTTTGCCACAGTTTTTATGATGTCAGTATCAGAGTGAAAACCCATGAGTTCACAACAATGTTTTTCCTGCTTCACTTTTTGAGACTTTTTTATGTTGCAAACTAACTGGTTTCTTTTATTAGTTAATCTGATATTCTCTATATTTTCTTTATCTCAATGAGACCAGTGTCAAGAGGCACTACAAAATGTATCATGTATATCTCAGATCGGTTTTAGTAGTATCATCCAATAAAGCCATTTGTGACTGTTCCATCTGCTCCTGCCTTCCCGGTCCTTGTAACTTATAGGTGGTGCTGACTTAACACTGACAATGACCTCTTCTGTTTCACTGAGTTTGTCAGTAAAATGGAAGATTTATACATTTATGAAAAATATACATACTCTTTTTCTTCCTTTTGTTGCATTTGAGGCACAAATGTCTGAGAAAACACAGTTGAGACACAAATGTCTGCAAAAGCACCCAAAGTCAGTATCTCAGTAGAACAAAATTTACTGGAGTGAATTTACTGAAAAACACATGGCTTTAGGCATTTTCAGTTCTACTAACTTTACTGGATTTCGTTCAAATCAAATAGTTTTTGAATTGTCACATCCACAGACTTTTATCCTGACTGACATGCAAACAACCACACATATATATCATTCCGAAAGTGGTTAGGTTGTTCTTAATTCCGTCTAAAACTTGTAACTTCAATGAAAACTTGAAAATTTGACCATATCACAATAATTTTCCTATATGTATTATTTTGTTTCTAGGGTTAGGAGTGTTCACATAGAGTGTTATACTTATTGTATTTTATTAATTTCAAATATTTTTTCTGAAAAAGATTTTGCTTCTAATGCCACTTTTTTGTTAAATTTGGGGAAAGAGGTAAAATTATATGCTAAATGTTCATTTTTTTTCCCCAATTCAAAATTGACTATTGAACTGTTCATAGTTAAATTTGTAACAATGTTCATGGTCAATTGAATTCTATCTTTGTTTTTCTTTACTTCTCTTTTTTTTCTCTTTCATTTCAATACAGTGAAACAAAAAATCCCAACAGAAAAGCACTTACTGTATAATCTGTTTCAAAGCATATTTCATTGGGTAGGTTTATATTTTAAAGATATCCTGAGGATCTTGGTAATACTGTATTTGGAAAGGCTGGTTCAGGTCATGGAAGATTTTTAATATGGGTTTGTGTGCTTTTGCACTATGGGCCAGATATTTCAAACATAAACTTTCTGTTTAATTGAATCACTGCCTTATTTAAAAATAAGTTCATGTCTGTCTGTGTGTGTGTGCATGTGTGTGTGTATGTATTTTAACATCATCATCATTATCTTGTTAAAATGTAATTTGTTTGTTTTTCCTGATTGTATTGTTCAGACATAGCTCTTAAAATGTTAGATAAAAAGACTGTCTAATCCTATTTATTTCTTAACTTTGGAATCTTAATTAGAAGAAGGTAAAAACAAAAAAAACTCCATTAAACTTAATTATTGTCTTGAACCTGTAGAAAAAAGTATAATCCGCAATTGGGCCAATTAGCACACATTCTCATTAGCTTTCCTAAGACTGGCATCCTGATTAGATCTGACACCAGTCCGGTTCCCACTGCTGTTATGCCAGGTATGATGGTCCAACTTCAAAAGGCTCAAGGCATCAGCAGGGCAGGTTTTGGAGGCCAACTTTGGCCTAACTGCTAATCTCCCTGCTAAAACCACAGCTCTCCTCACACAAAACAAGCTTACACTAAAGAATCATGTGGTATTAAGGTTTGGTGTGAGTCATACCAATTGCCTTTGATTTTCTGATTGTTGACTAAAAGATAACTACATAACCAGACATATTTTAAAACTCCTGTGATGAAGTAATCTGTCTAATCTTTCAAAAGATTTAGCTCGCCTATCCTTTATTTTATAAAATGAATTTGGGAAAATTAATAAAAATATGAAAAAAATCTTTGTTCTTTTATTAGAAAGAAATTAAATAAACACAGTTTAAAATTATGTATGAGAAATCATTCTTAACAGTTCTGAATCTGTAATAGCCTCTGGATTTCCGTCCGTCCATACTTTTATTCATTCATTATCAATCCATTTGGTGAATAGAAGGAATCAGCCCTGTATAGGGCACCGGCACACCCACACTAACCCACAATGGGACATGTAACAGTCGCCAATTAAACTAACAGACATGTCTTTGGCATGTGAGAGGAAAACCAGTGTTCCTGGGGTAAAGCATTAGTAGTCAAAATTCTGCATAGGCGGTGCCCTGGGCTCAAATTTGAACCCTGGAGTTTGGAGATATAATTTTAACAAGTTCTTTATTTGACTGGGAATTTTTGAATTTCAGCAAAGTTGTATACAGTAAACAACAAATAACCAAATTGTCATAGATATAATACATGTTTCATTAATAGGGGCTCATGTATTGATCCATTTTACATCATTATCATGGATATGGATGGCTGGGTGGGTTTTACAAGTTTTATATATTCTCAGATAATAAAAAGAAACAAATGAGCCAGGCATCAAGAACACTCACCCACCAAATAAATGGTATTCTATATGCACGCCTGCTTTCTTCTAAAAAATATTCAGTACAACAAATATAGTTCAAAATCTTGCTCAGAATTAAATCAGAGTAAATATGTGCCCCCTTTCTCTGACAAGCATTGAACTGGAACCTCGGCCAACCACGGCTAACCAATCATATGTCATAACTCCAGCATTCTTTCAGATAATTATTTCAAATTATTACAGAGGTCTTCAGTGTACTAAATGGTTTCAGAAGATGATGATGATTAAATGAGGGTGCATACAGGATTTTTTTTTTTTTGCTAAAGACATTTTTAATTATTAGATGCATTATTTTGCCACCACCACTTTTATTCTTCTATCATCTTCCTAACTTGCTTATCCAGTCCTCGGGGGGCCAGTGTTTTCCCTCACAAAAGTTGGAACAAACATTGGACATGATCCTAGTCTATTACAAATTTTTTCAGATGTTGTATCAATGACTGTCCTTTGTATTATCATACAAGTTATAACTGTTTTGACTGACTGACTGACTGACTACAGTCTGGATACAATCCCACTTTTTTCTTTAGTCTGGCATAACATCCATTGAATGGTGTCAGTAATTCTCTGCACCTCAAATCTGTTTTTGTGTAAAGTTCTATTCACAAGAGGGTTTTCCTGTTTTTTTATGTATCCAGTAAAGCACTGAAAAGTACAAATTTGAATCTTTTAAGAATTTGCTTATTTATAGATTATTTAGACAAGTATAAGGTTATACTTTAGGTTACATTTATGCTATAATACAGAGAATTATGAAATGTTCACATTCTTTACTCATGATATTCTGCAGAATGAAAGATAGTGTAGTGGGTAGCATTTCCACCTCGTCGATTAAGCATCTTGGGTTTGAATTCTAAACCTGGACAGTGTATGTATGGAGTTTATATATTCTCTTGTATGAACTTTCCTCTCGGTGCTGCAGTTTTCCTGCCACATCTCTAAAAGAGACTACATGATGATTCTAGATTGGGCCTTGTGTGAGTGTAGGTTCATGCATCAGTAGACTCTATATGTGTGTGGGTGTGTAAATGAGTGAGTTATTGTATGCTATTACTTTTGTGTTGACATCTGCACAATTGAAGTAGCAAGAAGATGTTGGTTTTTTAAATTATATAATTAGACCAAGATAACCGCGGAATAACTGCATTACAATAGCTGTAGATATCTAGAAAGAATATCAGATTATGCACCTATGTTTTTTCAATTGCAGTAACTTTTTATGATTTTAAAAGGTGAACTTAAAATAGCAGTTATTTTGATTATTTGAAAAAAAGTTTGTAAGCAACATTGTTTAAACTGTTCTCAATCATGCTTACATATCTCGAATTAATACACTTATATCTAAAATTGTGATTGCCTGTATCTGTCCCATAAGTTTCCCTTTGTAAGAAACAGCTCATATCATTCAAATTATTTACTTGCATTAAACAAATCTCTGTGCCACATAGAAAACAATATTGTTCCTAGATATATACATGCCTATATTTATTTGTTTATAATCTTGCACACTTATCAGACATATGTCTACAAAGCATCAACCAGCCCCCTAAGTCAATCAGATGAAAAGCATTTGTTGTTGACTAAATATAAAAAGACAGTTAAAACCCACATTTCAGTTATAAAATCTGTGAGGCAGTGGACAGGTAAAATAGAATAAATATCATGGGAATGTCTTGACACCACAGATTGGAATATACAGTACTTAACGATGCCTGCTGTGAGCTTAGTTAGCTGACTGATGCATGTCAGGTTCACATCTGGTCAGTACACTTGCAGAAGTAGGAGCATACACAGCATAGCCCTCAGGCATCAGCTCTTCCACAGGATAGAGCTGAAGAACATCTCTAAAACCCTCACCTTGAGTACAGGTACTGTACCTCACAGTTGTTTTCTTATTACCACATCTTTATTTTTGGTATGTAATACATGTAATCTAAATAATCTGGAATTCAATATTGATAAAACATATAAAATGGTAGTGAACAATAGGCAAGTAAAAGGATCACCAATACTTTGATACTTTAAGAGCTAGATTGTACATATAGTGGAAAATGTCAGTTTCTGGAATATCACAATTTCCATTACCTAACTTGGAAAATCTATTGTCATTATAGCATACCAATCATTGATCTTTCTGAGACAATTTAAAAAGCTTAAAATGTAAAGAATAACTTCATTAAGCAGCCATTACTGAAAGTTCTGACATTGTCCATCATGACTTGGTATGGAAGTACTTCTCTTTTTAGTGAATTTGTTAAACTATTTTAGAGAGAAATTGAAATTTTATCTGACCCATTACACCACCATTCTCTTTTTACTTTTCCCTCTCACTGTACATTGTTTGGTGAAATGTTTAGGCCAGTCAACATCTTATTAGATGGCAACAGCTATAATTTTATCCCAGCCGAACTTTCTTATGTGTGTTCGGGTTGTTTTTATATTTATATTTTTCTTGAGTTTCTGTAAAGTCTTTATTTCCCCATGGGAACAAATTATCTATCTATCTATCTATCTATCTATCTATCTATCTATCTATCTATCTATCTATCTATCTATCTATCTATCTATCTATCTATCTGTCTGTCTGTCTGTCTGTCTGTCTGTCTGTCTGTCTGTCTGTCTGTCTGTCTGTCTGTCTGTCTTATAAGATTTATAATATGATTCAGAGACTGGGATAATTACAGTTGTTCTTATGCATTTGTTTGTGCTGATGATTTAATTTGTATAAGCTTCACCCAATAAAAATTCATGTAGTAGATATTTTTATGGATGTAAATAATGAAAACAACTGTTAATAAACTAGTGTTGGTCCCCACTTAAAGTGTTAACTTCATTCTTTCAGCTGTCTACATGTATGTTTAGATGCAGGAGAAAGTGTTACTTTAATAATAAAAATAAAAAACAAAGCTCAAGTAAGAAGACATGTAATGAGTAAATTACAAGACACCAGCCTACTGCAAGGTATGCTCAGGAACACTCAGAGACTTCTAATTTAGAACTGGCTACTAACCAAACCAGCACCTTTTTGCAATACAAGTATGAGAGCATATCCACAGTAATGGTTTTGCTTTGGTGACATTTTGCACCACCACCTAAAATTAGAAATTACTTAAGTACATTTATGTTAGACAGAATGCCCAGTGGGGACTGTGCAGTCTTTTGACCTTGGAATTTTGTGTTTTGTACTCCAGCATCTTGCCTCTAGAGGTTTTTATTCTGTCCTTCTTGACCATGTGAACTTATCTATCTATCTATCTATCTATCTATCTATCTATCTATCTATCTATCTATCTATCTATCTATCTATCTATCTATCTATCTATCTATCTATCTATCTATCTATCTATCTATCTATCTATCGTGTATTTGTTATAAGATTTAAAATATGATTCAGAGACTGGGATAATTACAGTTGTTCTGATGCATTTGTTTGTGCTGATGATTTAATTTTTATAAGCTTCACTCAATAAAAATTCATGTAGTGGATATTTTTATGGATGTAAATAAAGAAAACAACTGTTAATAAACTAGTGTAGGTCCCCACTTGAAGGGAATTTTATTGTTTATCTTGTCTTTAGAAATTTTAGAGGCAACACTTTTTATTTTTTAGAGAATAATACTAATAAACTGAGCATTTGTAATTGAAAGTCAGTGAGAACTGCAATGTTAAATCTGAACTCTGATTATCTGTCTTTTTTATTTGTTTATTGGCTATGAAAATCAATCTTTGAATGAACTTTTTGGTAAACAATTGGAGTCATCCTATGTTTGATGTAAAATTGCAGATAGCATTCTTAGACCTAATTAAAGCTGGTAAAATATATAGTTGGGGTGCAGTTTATGTTTCATCAACCAAATGAGAACTAACCTGGACTTATACTCAGATGGGGTCAGTTTAGAGCCACCAAATAATTTGCCACACAGGCTATATACATCGGACTTCCCATACAACTCGGAGTCCTGCCACATGCAAAAGTTCGCTGACGACACTGCTATCGTGGGCTGCATCAGGAGTGGGCAGGAGGAGTATAGAAACCTCATCAAGGACTTTGTTAAATGGTGCGACTCAAACCACTTACACCTGAACACCAGCAAAACCAAGGAACTGGTGGTGGATTTTAGAAGACCCAGGCCCCTCCTGGACCCCGTGATTATCAGAGGAGACTGTGTGCAGAAGGTACAGACCTATAAATACCTGAGTGTGCAGCTGGATGATAAATTGGATTGGACTGCCAATGCTGATTCTCTGTGCATGAGAGAACAGAGCCGACTGTACTTCCTTAGAAGACTGGAGTCCTTCAACATCTGCAATAAGATGCTACAGATGTTCTATCAGATGGTTGTGGCGAGTGCCCTCTTCTACGCGGTGGTGTGCTGGGGAGGCAGCATTAAGAAGAAGGACGCCTCATGCCTGGACAGACTAGTGAGGAAGGCAGGCTCTGTTGTAGGCATGGAGCTGGACAGTTTGACATCCGTGGCAGAGCAACGGGCACTCAGCAGGCTTCTATCAATTATGGAGAATCCACTGCATCCACTGAACAGTGTCATCTCCAGACAGAGGAGCAGCTGCTGTCACTGTCCTGCTCCACTGACAGAGTGAGGAGATCATTCCTCCCCCAAACTATGCGACTCTTCAGTTCCAACCAGGGGGGTGTAAACGTTAACATTATTCAAAGTTATTGTCTGTTTTTACCTGCATTTTTATTACTCTTTAATATTGTTATTGTATCAGTATGCTGCTGCTGGAGTATGTGAATTTCCCCATGGCATTAATAAAGAATCCTATCTATCTGTCTATCTCTCTCTCTCTCTCTCTCTCTCTCTCTCTCTCTCTCTCTCTCTCTCTCTCTCTCTCTCTCTCTCTCTCTCTCTCTCTCTCTCAGGAGAGAGGCCGAGGTGTCCAGAGGAAAAAAATTGAACATGTATAGATACAGGTAGAACCTGCAAAACGTTTGTGTAGTGAACATGAATACAGTAATCCCTCGCTATATCGCGCTTCGCCTTTCGCGGCTTCACTCCATCGCGGATTTTATATGTAAGCATATTTAAATATATATCACGGATTTTTTGCTGGTTCGCGGATTTCTGCGGACAATGGGTCTTTTAATTTCTGGTACATGCTTCCTCAGTTGGTTTGCCCAGTTGATTTCATACAAGGGACGCTATTGGCAGATGGCTGAGAAGCTACCCAACTTATTTTTCTCTCTCTGTCTCTCTTGCGCTGACTTTCTCTGATCCTGACATAGGGGGATTGGGCAGGGGGGCTGTTCGCACACCTAGACGATACGGACGCTCGTCTAAAAATGCTGAAAGATTATCTTCACGTTGCTACCTTCTGTGCAGCTGCTTCCTGAAGCGACATGCTGCACGGTGCTTCGCATACTTAAAAGCTCGAAGGGCACGTATTGATTTTTGCTTGTTTGTTTTTCTCTGTCTCTGTCTCTCTCTCTCTCTGCTCCTGACGGAGGGGGTGTGAGCTGCCTCCTTCAACAGCTTTGTGCCGCGGTGGTTCGCATACTTAAAAGCCAAACAGCCCTATTGATTTGTTTGCTTTTCTCTATCTCTCTGACGTGCTCTGCTCCTGACGCGCACTCCTTTGAAGAGGAAGATATGTTTGCATTCTTTTAATTGTGAGATGGAACTGTCATCTCTGTCTTGTCATGGAGCACAGTTTAAACTTTTGAAAAAGAGACAAATGTTTGTTTGCAGTGTTTGAATAACGTTCCTGTCTCTCTACAACCTCCTGTGTTTCTGCGCAAATCTGTGACCCAAGCATGACAATATAAAAATAACCATATAAACATATGGTTTCTACTTCACGGATTTTCTTATTTCGCGGGTGGCTCTGGAACGCAACCCCCGCGATGGAGGAGGGATTACTGTAGTGTACAAATAAAATTTGTGTATATGGTATATGTTAATGTCTTGACAATATTTAAATAATATTTGAAATGACCATTTCTAAATTATGTCTCAAACACAAATATAAAATGAAATATGTGAGCTATTTTGTTTATGTAATTACATAAGCATACCCCTCCAATACCACACACACATGCATTTATTTTTTTGATTGGCTAAGGTTTTCTAGTATATTGACATGTTTCCATTTGTAGGAAAGCCTACAGCATATTAGGTATTATTTTGAATGTTGGAAGCTGCCATCTTGCTGACTTCCCCTGAGGCTGCCGAAGGCCTGTTTACTTCTGCATTCATTTTGCATGTTTAAGCTGGCTACAGAGCTTATCTTTTTTATTTTGTTTGAAAAGGTAGATGTTATCTGATTTTTAACTAGTTGTGTGTCATTTACTCAACTACAGATATTATAGAAGTAATAATATGAAAGATCTCAACCCCCTAATGAACTATTGTGTATTTTGTACAAATGTAGTCTAGGAATTTACTTAATTATTATTTGCTAAAATATTGTCAAAATCCTGATTGAATGCAATAGTGTATATTAATTATGTACATTGTACTCCTTTGAGCCTATGAGACTGGTTTTCAAGTGATGACTTTTCATTGAGTATTTTCTCTAGTGTTAAGAATGACTTGTAACATCATTTGGTGGCTTTTCACTTCTAACAGTAATATAATGATTACTTTTCTTTACTCTTTTAATGGCTCATGCTAAGTAGCTGCTATTTCTTTGGATTAACACTAGAATCCCTGAAGCCTACTAAAAAACTTGTAATCCCAGCCCACCTTAAATTCATTTGCACCTCTTCATCAACATCTTTTGTTTGTAAATGTGTCGATCAGCACAAGCAGCAGCCTGCTGTCCCATCCCCTCACCGCCGCAGCTGAACTCGGGCAAAAAGTCCAGCTCAAGTCTTATTTATCTGCGTGTGAGTTCCCCGGAGTTGTATAGGGTAAATAATATATTGTTATTGGGAACACATGCATTTCATGTGTGTGCCATGTCTACAACAATCTGTGTAATTGTAGGATGAAAGGAAATGCAAGAAATGTTGCATGTTCAGCCATTGGATTTGGGCATCATTCGCACCCTGAAAATGTATTATCGCAAAGGAAATGCTGAGAAAAATTCTCGTCAGCATAACTTGTAGACAGTAGGAGATAAAAATTAACGTGAAAGAAGTTATTGAAATGATTACAAACACCTGGATGCAAGTTAAAGAAAACACTATGGCAACAAATGCGGAATGTAAGTATTACTAAATTTTCATTACAACAAAATATTTTTTAGGTCCCTGGCACTTCACTGTAATGGAATTTGACCTGTATTTATAAAAAAAAAAAAGCTTGACTTACCCTTTTTTGGGTGAAAAGGGTATTTCAAATAAAAAGGTATCTCTTGCTAAACATAAAAATACTGTACTGCTTCTCTACATATTCCATTACAGGGTAGTGTAAGGTTCAGTTCTACACATTTTTAAAGATCAATATAGACAAAGCAAACATTCTAAGTCCAGATTCCTACTGTCTTAGGTCAGTTGATTTCCCAAAACCAGTGTTGACTCTTTCCTTTGTATCATGATTCATGCCAAAAAGAAGGTCCCAGCCAAATAACATAAATGTTATGTTTTGGCCTGGGTTCCTTCCCAGGCTTATATTTTTGTACCTTTTTTGTCTTTTTCATTCATTTTTCAGTTTGAATTATTTAGTTTGGTTATTTCTGTTAATATTGTTAACTTTATTTATCATTTCGTTGGTATGTTTAATGTATTACTGTTTTTGTTATGTTTAACAATATTTATGTACTGTTTTTTTAAATATCTTCATGCACCTTTTTTCTTTTGGGTGGTTTGCCAAGATGCAAGGCCACATGTTCATTACAGTTGAGGGACTGCTCCCAACCCTATAAATACTCTTGGTACTGTATATACTATACAGTCTCTGGTGGTTCATTGAATACACTTTGGAGGTGAGTTTTGTTAGCTGTGTCATCTGGTTATTCTTTGCTAGTTATTTTGATCACTTTGCTTCTGTTTATTGGGGTACTCTGTTTGACTGCAATTTCAAACATTTTTGCTGTGGAGTGACTTTAGACAGGTCCTTTTTGCTCCCCTTTTTTGGATCACTTTTTCAGTGTTTTTGCAATTTTTTTAATGTTGGTGGTGGAGAAAACAATTTTTTTGAACAGTTTAATTGCTGAAGCCGATGGTATCTCTTCTAATATGTATTTGTAGATTATTTAAGAGGTAAGGGGCCTTATAACTAAAGACTTTGATTCCTACAGTAGTTTTATTCTTTAAGTATTTTTAGCTCAGTCAAGGAGTCTGAGTATCTGGGCTTGTGAGTGTCCTGGATAAAAACCGAGATCCAGGCCTTTAATGAACTCTTGGGCACAGCCATCAGCAGTGTGTCTGTTTGCGGAGAAAGTGTTAACCTTGTTGAGAGGTTTACTTACCTTGGCAGTGACATTCATGTCTCTGGTGACTCTTCCTATGAAGTCAATAGACGGATTGGGAGAGCATGGGGATTATGTGGTCGCTGAAAAGGGGTGTGAGGCGCTTCCGATATCTATGCAAAAGAACAAAGGTCCAAGTGTTTGGAGTCCTGGTGCTTCCTGTCTTGCTATATGGTTTCGAGACATGGACACTATCCAGTGACCTGAGACAAAGACTGGACTCCTTTGTTACTGTGTCTTTCCGGAAAATCCTTGGGTACCGTTGGTTTGACCTTGTGTCGAATGAGCGGTTGCTCATGGAGTCCTGAATGAGGCACATTACCTGCATTGTGAGGGAGCGTCAGTTACGGCACTACAGCCATGTGGCACGTTTCCCCGAGGGTGATCCGGCTCGTAAGATCCTCATTGTTGGGGACCCGAGTGGCTGGACCAGACCAAGGGGTCACCCACGTAACACCTGGCTGCGGCAGATAGAGGGTCATTTCCAGAGGGTGGGACTGGACCGCGTGTCTGCCTGGGGGGTTGCAAACCAGGATCCCGAGTTGTTTTATTGTGTAGTGGGTGCAGCAACGCACTGTACCAGTGTATGCTCCCTGACTTGACTTGACTTGACTGTATTTTTAGCAGAATTGCATGTTGAGATCCAAAATGTATTTTCTAAAAGAAAGACATTATTAAGTTCTTTATGGTAGGAACTAATCCCTTTATTAATGTATGTATCTACAATAGGACTTACCCGGAATAGAGCTTAAGGAAGTAATAATAATACAGAAAATGGATCTTTAGTATGAAGTGCGTAAATGAAGGGTGAGTAAATGGAGTAATAAAAAAGTACTCGCTAATGGTAGCTCTGGAGAATGGTGATTTGTCACATGTTGATTAACACATGCAAGTAAAAATTTCACTGTAACATCATCATCAGGAAAATAAAAATGAATATGCTTTATAATCGTATCACCTAAATGCAGCATATGAGGAAAAAATGCCCCATCCGAAAACTTTAAACACCGTATTTCAGAGAAGGCAGAAATGAGATTGAAATTGTAAAGCATAATTTTTATATAATTTACAGTATGTGTTAAGGCTGTTTTTACAGTTTGTTTTGACCATGGCTAAACTCAGGCTGAAAATTAACCTTAAGATTATATTTTTAACAAAAAATTTCAGTTGTCAGAAAGAAATAGTGAACCTATAATTGGTCTATAGTTCTTATGAACGATATGATGCACTTAAACATCTGAATTTTTCAATAATGGTCTAACAATGGCTAACTGAAAAATTGAGGTCTAATTTCTTTCAGTAAAAATACAGTAATTATAGTGAAGATGCAAAGACTAAAACTGTGAAGGCGGAGCAGGATGGGTGTGATGTGCTCACTACTGCTGGTTCGTGTAAGAACTCTTGCAGCCGAGTTTTGAATAAGCTGGAGCTGTGATATAAGGTTAGAAGGGGCACCTGCCAGCAGCGAGTTACAATAATTGATGCAGGATGTGATAAAAGCGTGGACAAGTTTCTCAGCTTTAGAAAAGGAGAGGAAGGAGCGAACACGGGATATGTTACGGAGGTGAAAGTAAGAAAGTTTCTTAATGTGGTTTATGTGGGCGGAATAAGAAAGGGAGGAATCAAAAATGACACCAAGATTCTTTGCAGTAGAGGCAAGTCTGATGAGATCACCGCCAAGATGGACTGGGAGGGAGCTCATTTTATTAAGTTGCACTTTAGTCCCAATTTGCAGGAGGTCAGTTTTGTTGCAATTTAATTTTAAAGAGTTCTTCTCCATCCAGGTAATAATTTCACTGAGGCAGGTTGTGAGCTGAGAAAGCTCTGATGAAGCTCCACTTTTAACATTGAAATAAAGTTGAATATCATCTGCATATGATAACCCAGTCCATAGCTACGAATAATATGGCCAAGGGGAAGCATATAAATACAGAAGGGAAGAGGGCAGAGGACAGAGCTCTGAGAAAGTCCTTGTGTGACTGGCGCTGAGCTGGATCTGCTGTTGCCAAGACTAACAAACTCTTGCCTATCAGTCAGATAGGACGTGAACCACTGGAGGGCAGTGCCAGAGATACCCAGTATGTTTTCCATTCTGAACAGTAGAATGTCATGTCTCACAGTGTCAAATGCTGCACTGGGGTCTAATAGAATTAATATGCTGGTTTGTCCAGAGTCTGCTACCATAAGCAAATCATTGGTTACCCGTAGCAGAGCAGTTTCACAGCTATGCTACAGCCTGAAGCCAGACTGAAAGGGTTCCATCAAATTATTAGAGGTTAGGTAATTGGTGAGTTGAGAGGCTACAACACGCTCAAGAACTTTTGACAGAAAAGGTAAGTGGGAAATAGGCCGAAAGTTGTTAAGATTGTTAGCATCAAGACCAGACTTTTTTAACATTGGGGTTACAGAAGCGATTTTAAAAGTGATCGGCACAGAGCCAGTGTCAAGGGATGAGTTTATTATTATTGTAATAGTTGGGATTATGGCATGAAAGCAAGATTTAAGTAGTGTGCTGGGGATGGAGTCCAGTACACAAGTAGTCGGTCTCATCTTACAAAGCAGGTTATTAACAAATGCAGATGTGACTAGTGAGAACTTAGAGAAGGAGCTGGATGGAGTGGGAAAACAGGAAGAGATATATAGAGATGATGTATTTATATTAGTTGAATTATTTAGATCTTTAATTTTGTTATAGAAAAAGTGGAGGAGTTCCTCATGGACAATAGAAGAGGTAGTTGGGCCAGATGCGGGTTCGATTAGTTTATTAACTACAGAAAACAAAACCCGTGGGTTATCGTGGCCACTTTCTATTATTCTGCCCTAATGGGTGTTCTTGGCAGCAGTTAGTGATTCTCTGTAAGCTCTTTGGTGGTCAGAGAAAGCCTGGATATGAATAGTGAGGCCAGTCTCACGTGACATTTTCTCAAGGCGTCGGCCAGCTGTTTTCATAGATCGCAATTCTGAATTATACCAAGGAGCTGAACGCTTAAAGGAAACTTCCTTATGTTTTAAAGGAGCTGTTTTATCTAATGCTGAATGAAGGGCTGTGTTATAGTGGTCAAAAAGACTATCTAGTGTTGACAGAATAGGTGCAGACAGTAAAAGATCAGAAATGGATCCAGAAAGGATAGAGGGACAGATATTTTTAAGGTTTCTGAAAGAAATTTGTCGTTTACAGATGAGAGGAGGGAGAGATAATGAGACAGGTGAAAAGTACTGCTTTATGGCCAGAGTCCCAAATCAGTGCTGTAAATGTTGGCAACAGATAGTCCAGAAGTACAGATCGGATCCAATATATGACCACCAGAGTGGGTGGGAAAATCAACATGTTGTGTCAAGTCAAAACAGTCCAATAAGGATAGGAATTCTTTTCTCAGTTTAGATGTAGTAATGTCAATATGGATGTTGAAATCACAGAGAAGGATAATTCTCTGAGAGTAAGAGTTTAGGTGGGTTAAAAGTTCAATCAGATCGGATAAGAAGGATGCATTGTATTTTGGAGGACGATAAAGAACAATGAGTGAGACGGGACCTGGTTCCGTTATTAGTTTAAGAGCCAGGCACTCAAAAGATAATGGACAATCAACAATCAATTTGGATTCGTTTGAGCTTTAAGTCTACTCTGAAAATTACTGCAAGTCCACCTCCTTGTCTTGAGCTGCAGGGCTCTGTGTGGAAAGTGAATCCAGGTGGAGTCACCTCCGTGAGAGATGTAAATTCATTTGATTTTTGCTTAGTCTCCGTTAGACACAGTATATCAAGTTTGGTGTCAGTGATGAATTCTGACAGCACCAATACTTTACCATTAAGAGATCTCGAAGTAAACAGTGCAATATTAGTTAATGAGCCTTCTTTTTGCACAGAGCCGTGATCTGAGTTTATTTTCACATAATGTAAATTTGGCACACTGACACTTCAGTAGTCAGTAGTCTTTTCATTCGTAGCCCGGCGGTGGCAGCGACCTGACCCGCAATGTACATATTTTGGACACTGCAAAATCCCTGCATCTTTTAGGATGTTCCAGTCACACCATTTTCTCTGGACAAACTATTTAATAAGAAGGAGTTTGTCATGAGAGTATTTTAGCATGATAGTGAGTAATACTTATCTGATAGCAGTGAAGAAGCAGCACAGCGGAGCCGGTAGGACAGGCGGGTGTGGTAGCGTATATGAGCGGCGAAAGCATAGCAGGAGGAGGTAGCAGGATTTGGAAGTTCCAGCATACAGCCATAAACAGTGACGCTGGGTATTGCAGGCGTGATCACCCCTGAGCCACCGGCCAGGTGGGTATGAACATCAAATCAGTTCTTAGTCGAACAGTACTGTAAAATGAATCGGGAGCAGACCAGAATAGCAAATATAATCAAGGAGACAAATTATCCCGAGGTCCTAGATCGCCAAGTACAAAGAAATGTTGGTAGGTCTCATCCCATGATCCACAGGTTCAGCTTAGGCCTTCATCTTTTCCTCTTCCCTTGCAGCTCTATCCTTAGCATCCTTCTCCCAATATACTCAGCATCTCTCCTCTGCACATGTCCAAACTAAAGCAATCTCACCTCTCTGACTTTGTCTCCCAACCGTCCAACTTGAGCTAACCCTTTAATGTACTCATTTCTAATCCTATCCATCCTTGTTACACCCAATGCAAATCTTAGCATCTTTAACTCTACTACCTCCAGCTCTGTCTCCTGCTTTCTGGTCAGTGCCACTGTCTCCAGTCCATATAACATTGCTGGTCTCACTACCGTCCTTTAGACCTTCACTTTCACTCTCACTGATACCCGTCTGTCACAAATTACTCCTGACACTCTTCTCCATCCATTCCACCCTGTCTGTACTCTTTTTCACCTCTCTTCCACAATCCCCATTACTCTGTACTGTTGATCCCAAGTATTTAAACTCATCCACCTTCGCCAACTCTACTCCCTGCATCCTCACCATTCCACTGACCTCTCTCTCATTTACACACATGTATTCTGTCTTGTTCCTACTGACCTTCATTCCTCTCCTCTCTAGAGAATATCTCCACCTCACCAGGGTGTCCTCAACCTGCTCCCTACTATTGCTACAGATCACAATGTCATCAGCAAACATCATAGTCCACGGGGACTCCTGTCTAATCTCATCTGTCAACCTGTCCATCACCATTGCAAATAAGAAAGGGCTCAGAGCCGATCCCTGATGTAATCCCACCTCCAACTTGAATGCATCTGTCACTCCTACCGCAGACCTCACCACTGTCACACTTCCCTCGTACATATTCTGTGCAACTCTTATGTACTTCTCTGCCACTCCCGACTTCCTCATACAATACCACAGCTCCTCTCAAGGCACCCTGTCATATGCTTTCTCCAGGTCCACAAAGGCGCAATGCAGCTCCTTCTGGCCTTCTCTAAACTTCTCCATCAACATCCTCAGAGCAAACATTGCATCTGTGGTGCTCTTTCTTGACATGAAACCATACTGCTGCTCACTAATCATCACCTCACTTCTTAACCTAGCTTCCACTACTCTTTCCCATAACTTCATGCTGTGGCTCATCAATTTTATTCCCCTTTACTTACTGCAGTCCTGCACATCCCCCTTATTTTTAAATATCGGCACCAGTACACTTCTTCTCCACTCCTCAGGCATCCTCTCACTTTCCAAGATTCCATTAAACAATCTGGTTAAAAAATCCACTGCCATCTCTCCTAAACACCTCCATGCTTCCATAGGTATGTCATCTGGACCAATGGCTTTTCTGTTCTTCATCCTCTTCATAGCTGTCCTTACTTCCTCCTTGCTAATCCGTTGCACTTCCTGATTTACTATCTCTACATCATTCAACCTCTTCTCTCTCTCATTCTCTTCATTCATAAGCCCCTCAAAGTACTCTTTCCATCTGCTCAACACACTGTCCTCAATTGTGAGTACTTTTCCATCTTTATCCTTTATTACCCTAACCTGCTGCGCATCTTTCCCAACTTGGTCCCTCTGTCTAGCCAATCGGTACAGGTCCTTTTCTCCCTCCTTAGTGTCCAAGCTCTCATACAACTCATCATACACTTTTTCTTTAACCTTCGCCACCTCTCTCTTCACCTTGCGCCTTATCTCCTTGTACTGTTGTCTACTTTCTGCATCTGTCTGACTATCCCACTTCTTCTTTGCTATCCTCTTCCTCTGTATACTCTCTTGTACTTCCCCATTCTACCACCAGGTTTCCTTTTCCTTCTCCCTCTGTCCAGATGTCATGCCAAGCACCCTTCTTGCTGTCACACTTACTACATCTGCTGTAGTTTCCCAGCTGTCTGGTAATTCTTCACTACCACCCAGTGCCTGTCTCACCTTCTCCCTAAACTCAACCTTGCAGTCTTCTTTTTTCAACTTCCACCATTTGATCCTTGGCTTTGCCCTCACTCTCTTCCTCTTCTCGATTTCCAACGTCATCCTACAGACCACCATCTTATGCTGCTTAACTACACTTTCCCTGCCACTAGTTTGCAGTCTTCAGTCTCCTTCAGATTGACTCTTCTGCATAGAATATAATCTACCTGTGTGCATCTTCCTCCACTCTTGTACGTCACCCTATGTGCCTCCCTCTTCTTAAAATTCGTCTTCACCACAGCCATATTCTCTGACCTTCTTCATTCCTCTCCTTGACACCATACATACACATCACCTCCTCGTCTCCTCTGTTCCCTTCACCAACATGTCCATTGAAATCCGCTGCAGTCACCACTTTGTGTCCCTTGGGTACACTGTTCATCACTTCATCCAACTCACTCCAATAATCTTCTTTCTCATCCATTGCACACCCAACTTGCGGGGCATATGCACTAACAACATTCATCATCACACCTCCAATTTCCAGCTTCATAATCATTACTCTGTTTGACACTCTTTTCACCTACAGAAAACTCTTGACATACTGTTCCTTCAGAATAACCCCTACTCCATTTCTCCTCCTATACACATCATGATCAAACAATTTGAATCCACCTCCGATCCACCTGGCCTTACTCCCCTTCCATTTAGTCTCTTGTATGCACAATATATCAACCTTCCTTCTCTCCATCATATCGGCTAATTCTCTACCCTTACCAGTCATACATCTAACATTAAACATTCCTACCCTCAGTTCCACTGTCTTTACCTTCCTCCTCTCCTCCTGCCTCCGGACACGTCCCCTCCTCTTCTTCTCCTTCTCCTTCTTCTTCTTTGGCCAACAGTAGCCCAATTTCCTTCAACACCCTGTTGACTAACTGTACTGGTGACGGTCGTTGTTAACATGGGGCTCGACCAATCCGGTATGGACATTTGTATTGTTGTCCGCATATTGATTTGGCAAACTTTTACACCGGATCCCCTTCCTGATGTAACCCTCCCCATTTATCCGGGCTTGGGAACGGCATGAAGAAACACACTGGTTTGTGTATCCCCTGTGGCTGGGTCATTGGTGTTTTAACATATTGTATTAAAAAACAGTCACTGATTACTTCTAAAAACACTTGTGCCCCATGCTATTTGCAAGGTTATCCCAGTTAATATTTGGGTAGTTAAAGCCCCCATGACTATAATATCCCCATGTAAAATTAACCAATTGTATCATAAATGTCTGTAAAAAGTTATCATATTTATAAAGTAAGAACTCAAGTTGTCAATGTGAGAAAAACTGTAATAGTAATAGCCAACTTCAAATGTAGGAAATCGTTCGTTGGCATCTTTTTGCGTTAAAACTGATTAAGGCAGTTTTTATATTGCAATAACTTAGTACATTTTTTTAAGCTGGCACTTAAGTCTTCAATCTGATGAAGAATGATTTAAGATATGAAGAGGTAGGGAAGTGACGCCAAAGGTGGTAGGGATGAGAAAGGTGGCTGTACGCATGCACTGCACGGCCGTCCTGCTTGCCACTGCCGAGTTGATTCTACAATAAAATAAAAAGAGAAATAACCTTGGAGGTCAATCATGACCCCGAAAGTGGATAATAGATGTCACATAGTATATATGTACCAAATTTCAGGTCAATAGTTCAAACAGTTTTCGAGCTACAGGTGATTTATAATCCTGGACAGACAAATGGACAACCACGATAGCGTAATATATAAGAAGACTGAATCAAATTCTAGCATTAGCTACTATGTAGAAATTATCTAGCAGCTTTCTATTTTAAGACCTTAGTTTTAGTAAGTATTTTAAGTATTGTAGTTTTTCCCATTGATTATTGAGAGGAATCCAAGTTAAATAATGTTTCTTTTGCATTTACCCAGTTTGAATGATGTTACAGTATGTGTATAGTGTGCCAGCAACAGTGTAGCATTCTGTACAAATAGTTTGGTTTCTGCCTTGCAAACACTGCTTATGAAGTAGGCAAGCCTCAGCATCCCACTACTCTTTTATTAGAAAAAGGTGGCTCAGAAAATGGATGCCTATTTAAATTGGATTTTCCTTGGCTTATTATTAGAAGAGTGCACACACTTAAATTAGAAGAATTTAGAATATATTTGTAATTAATATAGTAGGAATCATATTTTATTCTTGTTTATTTTAATAGTTATAAACCATTCATTTTTGGAAAAAAAATGATCTCATAATTGAATCTAATCACTTTTAAATTATATTGAGTGTCATGAAAATGCTTTACTGATTTGTGCTTATTGTTCAGAATTAACAGAACATTAACAAAAATGAGGATTTACCTCTAGAATATGAGAAATATTGTAGGGGTAGATAGATATTTTAAGCTATAAACAATAAGATGGATCCATTAGCTCTTAATTACATTTTTGGTCAGCAGTAGAAGAAACTTGTAACTGCTGAAAATCTCCTATGCTGGTTAAACTCATTTTGTGGAACTGGGTTGTATTTATTCTGTATGAGTTTTAAATGGATTGCTTATTTAAAACCTTAGGCAGACATGCGTTATGTGGTTCTATTTAATAATATGTAAGAACGGTAGAATGGCACTCATTCCAGGTTTAGCATCAGCTTTGGACCTGGGGATCTGCACCCAATACCTCTAATAAGAACATGTAATTTAATTAAGCAGGTTTTAATTGGGGTAGATTTTGACTGTTTAGTATTAGAAACATTAATTATTTATTTTATTTGGAGCCAATTACCATTAAATTAACATTTCATTTAAATGTTAAATGTGCATTCAATATCCTAATTATATTTGGGATGTAAATCAGCAGTTAATTATATTTTTATCTCCTGTCCTCACAAAGGTGATGTTCTTGCTAGGAGGGCAATAGTGCTTGTTGGTCATGATAGATGAGGGAATGCTGTCTGCCACTGCTTTTAACACCTGGTCATGTCACCAGTGATGGAAACTTTCAAGCAGAATAGGCAAGGCGGTCTCTCATTCTTGCCCCAGATGTCAAGGTTTTTCAGGTTGGGTAAGACATCTCAGACAGCCTGAATCAGGAATTTTATGCAATGGGAGTCTGCCTATCAGATGTCAGACCCGGCTCCAGTGCACTCTCCCACCTAGCCCAAGCGCCATATTGCCTTATCTCTATCATCCTGCTTATGTGTTCCTCCTCTATGCCTGCTCATTCTTCCTCATGAATACATTTGTCCCTTTCTTTAGACTTGGTCTTGTACTACAAGGGAAGCTGCCTAGCTTGGTGTGCTAGTAGCCAGTAGCCCCTATGTCTCAACAAAGACTCTGCCAATTCCAGCTCATTGTGGGCCATTGTGTGGCAGGGTTATAAGCGCCTTGTGTTGTTCAAGCTCCTCCTCCTCTCTAACCAGGTCACTCAAGATTTGATGGAAGTGGTGGTCCAGTTCTTCTTTGGAACACCAGAGGAAACCGCTGTGCTGGTCCTAGGAAGCTCTTCTGTGAACTTAAAGAGGTTGATGTTTTAAGACACGTGCTTGCTAACACTCTCTATGTTCTACCTCCTGTTCCACTCTGTCATACACCAGTACATTAGTTTCTTTCTACATTTCTTTCGAACAGCAGTGCTTTCACTTCATTGCCTGCATTGTGCTGCTGTGTCAGAGTCCAAAATTCTTGATGCAACTGATGGAGCTTATTTGCTCTGTGGTTCATAATGTAGTGATATGGTTTTTGTCTCTCCTCTGAATCACAAGTCTCCAGTACATAACTTATAATGATTGCTGACAGCTGTCAGCATCTCCTCTTCCTATAGCTGTAATCATTTGTGCTGTATCTTTGACAAACTGTATTCACTCTGCTTATTGGCTGGGGCCATTGTACCTGTGGGTGTTGCTCTGATCTGCTTGGAGCAGGACCTTCTAGAGCCTGGAGGTTCTGAGACTGTGAGGTGATTCTGGGCTGGACTCCTCCTGCTTCTCAACAGGGTTTTACCTGTGTGCTGCTTATGTCTATCCTACTCCATGCATTTCTTCTTTGTCTGATGAATTTTTAGACCACAAGGGTTCTTGCATACCTTACTGTATATGCATCACAAACTCCTAGTCATATATCCATGTCCTCCTTTGGTCCTTATAGATGGGGGAGACATTTGCACTCACTCTCTAGGTGCCTTAGGGTCATATATTCAAAGTTCTATCTGTAGCTTTTCTGCTGCTTTCCTCATGGAAGGTGCAGGTTGAGCTTCTTCCCGTTTCTGCCCCTTATACCTTCTTTCTGAGCTGTAAACTGTCTCTCCATTTGTCACTAAACTATTCTCGGTTTTCAACCATTATTTCCTGGGTGTTACTGGCTATTCCAGACTTCAAGATGTGTAGATACATCCAAAAGATACACTGGTACACATCATCAGTGATGTTTCCATATTTTACTTTAGTAACAAAATATTCAGAATTTGCTTTAGCCTGCTGCTTCATCAGCCTCATTGTTAAGTGACAGTAAAAGTATGATCAGTGATTTAGAAGAAAAATTGTCCTTACATATTTCCAATATTTTCTAATATTAAAATACATCAGTATTTTGTGGGGAGCAAGTTCTAATACGTTTTTTATTTAATTCCCAGTTATAAGCTCCCAAACATACACCCCAAAACTGTTTACAGATGATCATAGCACTCACACATCAGAGAAAAAACAGGACTTATCTTGGCTGAACTCTGCTGTCAATAAAGACAAGAAACCATATCATCATTAGAAGAGTTCTGGTACAACAGTAAAATGGACAAGTCTCTATTTCTGAGATCTTGGTACTTTAGCTGTGCCAATTTAGCTTGATTCAGAGTAAAGATATTCAGAGCATTGGTTTACACTTTCTAACTAGCAGTCCAATGTTAAAATTTTAACAAAATAAGAGAATGGGAAGCAGCAGTATATGTTAGCTACTTATTTTATCATTTCATTCAAATATTACTTTGAAGAATCAGTCCAACCATATAAGTCCATCATTCTACCAAGTTTCTAGTTAAGTTAAAGATTTTGTGCTTTACCTTTATGGTTTCTCTAAGGGTGTTTACATATCAAAAGTGCATAGTCCTCCATCATAAAAAGATTCTTATGAAGTTTTTTGCTCTTACTGGGAGCTAAAATTCATTTATCTGTGAATATAAATGCAGGTTAAAATATAGCAATGTTTAAATGTAGCATTAAATATGCTGTATGTCTGCACAACTGTTTAAAGCTTAAATCAAACTGAAATATTGATTATATATACACACCACATAGCTTTTTTATAATTGCTACATAATGGATAGATTTGTAAATGACATTGCAAAACTTTTGCTTAAAACTTGATTCATTAATAAAATTGTCAAATGTAAACTGTAAAGGAGAGAAGGATTTCTTCTATAGTCACACGCCATATTAAAAACTTCAACTATATACTGTACTGTATATAGTGCATCTGGAAAGTATTCACAGCGCATCACTTTTTCCACATTTTGTTATGTTATAGCCTTATTCCAAAATGGATTAAATTCTTTTTTTTCCTCAGAATTCTTCACACAACACCCCATAATGACAAAGTGAAAAAAGTTTACTTGAGGTTTTTGCAGATTTATTAAAAATAAAAAAAACTGAGAAATCACATGTACATAAGTATTCACAGCCTTTGCCATGAAGCTCAAAATTGAGCTGAGGTGCATCCTGTTTCCCCTGATCATCCTTGAGATGTTTCTGCAGCTTAATTGGAGTCCACCTGTGGTAAATTCAGTTGATTGGACATGATTTGGAAAGGCACACACCTGTCTATATAAGGTCCCACAGTTGACAGTTCATGTCAGAGCACAAACCAAGCATGAAGTCAAAGGAATTGTCTGTAGACCTCCGAGACAGGATTGTCTCAAGGCACAAATCTGGGGAAGGTTACAGAAAAATTTCTGCTGCTTTGAATGTCCCAATGAGCACAGTGGCCTCCATCATCCGTAAGTGGAAGAAGTTCAAAACCACCAGGACTCTTCCTAAAGCTGGCCGGCCATCTAAACTGAGTGATCGGGGGAGAAGGGCCTTAGTCAGGGAGGTGACCAAGAACCCGATGGTCACTCTGTCAGAGCTCCAGAGGTCCTCTGTGGAGAGAGAAGAACCTTCCAGAAGGACAACCATCTCTGCAGCAACCCACCAATCAGGCCTGTATGGTAGAGTGGCCAGACGGAAGCCACTCCTTAGTAAAAGGCACATGGCAGCCTGCCTGGAGTTTGCCAAAAGGCACCTGAAGGACTCTCAGACCATGAGAAAGAAAATTCTTTGGTCTGATGAGACAAAGATTGAACTCTTTGGTGTGAATGCCAGGCGTCACGTTTGGAGGAAACCAGGCACCGCTCATCACCAGGCCAATACTGTCCCTACAGTGAAGCATGGTGGTGGCAGCATCATGCTGTGGGGATGTTTTTCAGCGGCAGGAACTGGGAGACTAGTCAGGATAAAGGGAAAGACGACTGCATCAATGTACAGAGACGTCCCGGATGAAAACCTGCTCCAGAGCGCTCTTGACCTCAGACTGGGGCACACTGCCAAGATATCAAAGGAGTGGTTTCAGGACAACTCTGTGAATGTCCTTGTGTGGCCCAGCCCGAGCCCAGACTTGAATCCGGTTGAACATCTCTGGAGAGATCTTAAAATGGCTGTGCACCGACGCTTCCCATCCAACCTGATGGAGCTTGAGAGGTGCTGCAAAGAGGAATGGGCGAAACTGGCCAAGGATAGGTGTGCCAAGCTTGTGGCATCATATTCAAAAAGACTTGAGGCTATAATTGCTGCCAAAGGTGCATCGACAAAGTATTGAGCAAAGGCTGTGAATACTTATGTACATGTGATTTCTCAGTTTTTTTATTTTTAATAAATTTGCAAAAACCTCAAACTTTTTTCACGTTGTCATTATGGGGTGTTGTGTGTAGAATTCTGAGGAAAAAAATGAATTTAATCCATTTTGGAATAAGGCTGAAACATAAGAAAATATGGAAAAAGTGATGCGCTGTGAATACTTTCCGGATGCACTGTATATATAATGCAAAATTGACTTGTATAACACAATTTCCTATTTAGTTAAATAGCTCAAATTTCGCAGGGTGGTACATCTAGGCCGGTATGTATCCACTAAAAAAAGGATATTTAGACAAATAAATATTTTGGAGTAGACCTCCACTACAATAGAAAAACAATCCTTTGACAGGTTTGATTGAGATTTCTTGACATTATAGAAAGAAAAAGGAGTAGTCTATGTGTGTTTTCTTATGTTGGCAAATTTTTGTCAATATTTATTATAATTATTATTATTATTATACTAACTTACTAATTTCGCTGATGACACTGCTATCGTGGGCTGCATCAGAAATGGGCTGGAGGAGGAGTATAGGGACCTAATCAATGACTTTGTTAAATGGTGCGACTCAAACCACCTACAACTGAACACCAGCAAAACCAAGGAGCTGGTGGTGGATTTTAGGAGGCCCAGACCCCTCATGGACCCCGTGATCATCAAAGGTGACTGTGTACAGATGGTGCAGACCTATAAATATCTGGGAGAGCAGCTGGATGATAAATTAGACTGGACTGCCAATACTGATTCTCTGTGCAAGAAAGGACAGAGCCGACTATACTTCCTTAGAAGGCTGGCGTCCTTCAACATCTGCAATAAGATGCTGCAGATGTTCTATCAGACAGTTGTGGCGAGCGCCCTCTTTTACGCGGTAGTGTGCTGGGGAGGCAGCATTAAGAAGAAAGACGCCTCACGCCTGGACAAACTGGTGAGGAAGGCAGGCTGTATTGTTGGCATGGAGCTGGACAGTTTAACATCTGTGGCAGAGCGATGGGCGCTCAGCAGGCTCCTATCAATTATGGAGAATCCACTGCATCCACTAAATAGTATCATCTCCAGACAGAGGAGCAGCTTCAGCGACAGACTGCTGTCACTGTCCTGCTCCACTGACAGATTGAGAAGATCGTTCCTCCCCCAAACTATGCAACTCTTCAATTCCACCCAGGGGGGTAAACGTTAACATTTAACATTATACAAAGTTATTGTCTGTTTTTCACCTGCATTATTATTATTATCAATCTTTAATTTAATATTATTTATTGTATCAGTATACTGCTGCTGGATAATGTGAATTTCCCATTGGGATTAATAAAGTATCTGTATCTATCTATCTATCTATCTATCTATCTATCTATCTATCTATCTATCTATCTATCTATCTATCTATCTATCTATCTATCTACATGCTAGATGTTGTGATAACAGTGTGCTTTATGCAAATGAAAGACAGAACAGAGGCAATTGAAAGGCCATGTGAATAGCATCACTGTCCAATAATGTGGACAGACGACTGAAGACATGACGTAAAAAAGAAATGTTATAATGTTGTGAAGTGGGAAGAGAAAGTTCGGCAGAGCTCAAGGAAAATGCCAACTTAATGGTTAGCAAGTGCTGTTTTTTTGCTGTTGACTACAAGCACTCTTAGATGCAAGCTGGATCTCATCTTGGTTATCCATTCTGCTCCGTCGACCTTCTAGCATGAAGTATCGAGCACTGCAAAGCACTGTTACATGAACTACAAGCATGGCAGCGGTGGATGGTGGGTTTCGCAGCAGTTCAAAAGCTCAGTGCAGCACCAAGAAAAAAAGTGTGCAGCTGCACACCTGTGAAACTTAGAGGGATCACAGCTGATTAACTATTTCAATTCCAACAAATAGAGTTTCTGTAAAACTGTTTTGCAGTTGCCATCAACAAAAGCAAGTCACTGGGAAAAGCAGAAATTGATCTATGGCACGAATATTGTACTCATGGACAATTGTATATAGCATTTTCAAGAGCAAGCCGTTGCAGTGACCTAATAATATTATTACTTTTTGTTTGGCTGATGCCTTTATCCAAGATAACTTACAACATTTGAGGTACAATTGCTTACATTTCTTTTTGTTTTTCCATTTGGAGCAAACGCAGGTAAAGTGTCTTGCTCATGGTCACACAGTGTTAGTAACACTGTGGATTTGATTTGATTTGAACACACATTCTCATGGTTTGAAGTCCTAGGTTTAAAGCCTTATCTACTACACTACACTGCCTGATAATAATATTAGCCCTTGGTTTAAAAATAAATAAAAAATAAAACTATAATTATTGTATACAGAAAGGACATGGTTTAGTTACATAATATTTCTCATACACCCGATTAAATGATGATATTGTAACAGAGGCCCATTGTCTTATGAAATATTCTGGGTGAAGCCAGGTAACACAGCTAGTATTTTACACAAATAAAGTGGTTAATTCCTGCATATGTTTAAACACAATTTCCTAGTTAAAAATTAAATGTGCAGAATTTTTACAGAAGTAAGACATTAATCTGTTAAAGTACTCAGGCGGCCCGAAGTCAGTGAAAAATATGCATTGTATATGTGTAATGGCCTATCAAACAATGTTCTTCTGTATTTTGCATATGCATATTTGTATATTTATTAAATCTGTATGTCCTTATTAAAGGTTAAGGAAGAGGCAATACATGTATTAAAATATATATTCTATTTTATTTATATATGTGTGAGTATATATATATATATATATATATATATATAATATATATATATATAATATATATACTGTATATATATGAATGTCATACTGTAGAAGTGTTTACAAATTTCAATGTGATTACAGTTGTTAACAGTTTTAAATTCAGATTAACAGTTTAAAACACAAAATAATCCACTGTTAATTCTTTTTCTTCCCTTGTTCTATGTAGCTACTGTTTTTTCGGCAGCTCTGGTTCTTGTTACCTGGAATAGCATTCTTTACTGAACTGTTTTGTCAGATGCTGTCATGCTACCATAGTTTTATTAAAGAAAATCTAACCTAAATCATTTTGTCACAAGCCTTCCAGGCATAGGAAAGGAAGAAAGATGATTTAAAATTATGTGTCTTTGAATGTTAAAATGGTTTTCTTCAGCGTTCATCTTTTAACATGTACAACAGTTTGGCAATACATGTTATTGGATTGTTGAAACCTATGTTACATAAGGAAATTGATGGCTCTTCTTTAGAAAGAAGTATTCAAGCAGTGGAAGAATTTCTTAGGTCAGTGTAAGCTAAAGTATGTTTTGAGGTTTGGTCAGGTGTAGTTCTTTATAAGAAATAATTTTAAAGCTTTAATTTTTATTTTTACAACAGGAAGTTAATGTGTTTCATTTAATCATGTTTTTCTCAATTGGTTAATTGATTAAGAGGAAATAACACAACTTGGATTTTGCAGATTCTAAAGAGAAAATTATTCGATTACATGTATTGTATTTGCTTATTATGCTGGTCATTACAATATTTTACAGATTAATCTTGTTAATACTATATTTTATGAATAGTTTAAGTAAATAAATATGACTATTCACTAAACTAATCTACTGTATATAATTTTTAAAGTAGCTATTCTGTTATCCGTCTTATCTCTTATCCATCACTGCCTCAGTCCCAATCCCTGCTGGATAATTGTGATTTTACTGTATATAGTATATGTACAGTATATAATGTATACCTTTATATGTTTACCCGAAATGCTGTCTATCAATCTAAAAAGTATTTAAGATATTTATAGTATATACACTGAAGATATTTTTGGGGAACAATATTTAAACCACATTTCTGTGTTTAGACCATTAAACTATTCATGAAATGTTAATAAACCATGAGCAGTATGAGTGTCAAAGCCAGATTAATACAATTAAAGGTCAATGGTAAATGTTGTAAAAATCATCCACTTGTGGGATCTGTGTTAAGGGTCACTTCTGCAGCTTCAGTGCATTGTCCTTTTATCAGTTAGTAAATGCATGGGTCACCTCTTCTAATATTCATCATACAAACCTATGTAAAGGCTGAAAAGATTGTCAGTAGGATAGATGTTAGAATAAGAATAAACAAAATTTAATGTTAAATTGTTACTCTTTTAATTTGGTTAAGATTTGTTTAAGATTTGGTGAAGAATAATGTGGTTTAAACACGTTAAGTACTTCAGTTTCAGTGTGAAAATTTCACTTTTAAAATGTGACAGAAAAAAGGTTACCAAAAACATGTTTATGGTACGATTTTGCTGGTTTTTATTTAAATAGCATGAGCTTAAGTGTGATGCAGAAATGAATAGGTATCAAGTTAAGAGATGCTGCTACACAGCTCATATTTGAAATATTTTTGAGACTTCTTACTATGACTAAAATCTGTCTGTATATGTCTTAAATTTAAAATATCTGCAACCTTTATGTATCTAATGTCTTAACCCTATCCCTGCAAATTGAAAGAAAAATATGTTTATGCTGTCAGAATATAGACCTAAAATATGTTATGATGATAAATAGTCAAACTGTAGCTGGGGAGAAAAACAGTCAAAGAGGAGAAAAAATACATATTATACTGTATAATAATTTTGTACAATACTTATCATTAATACACAAATTCTTTTTCCTCTAGTGTCTTAAAGATGCTGGGTGGCAGGAGCAGATTATTCATTATAAAGAATGTTTTTTTTAAATAAGATCTTAATTTAAAACTATGCAATACTACTTGTTAATCAAAAAATCACCAAGTGACATTCACCATGTCACATAATCTTAAAACACCTGCATTGAAGAGCTGAGACAATGAAAATCTACAGTCAGCTTTTATTTTTCTCTTTTTAAGTGCAAATGTCTCTCTATTATAAAAAAAAAAAATCTTGAGACAAGACTTTTTTTCCTGCAACGAGACGTGATCTTTTGAAGAGAGACACTTTCACGTCCCACAAGACGGTCAAGTCACGTCATACTTACAACCTTTGGAAGGAAGTCCCGTTAGACGGTGACTTTTGCAAGTCACACCCTACTTACAACCATTTTCAAACAAGACCATAGTCATCTAACCTTTCAGTTGTTGGAATGCTTTTGGCAGACACACTTCCTGTGCTCTCAGCTCTTAAAAATTTTATACGTTCTAGGTGACACGTTAATGACTAAGCAAAGAAGAAAGAGCAACGTGTCAAAAAGAGACCCAAAAGCGTTGGAGAGAAAAGAATGCAAAAAAGAAAGCAAAAAAGAACAAAAATAATCTATGTGCCATCCATCCATCCATTATCTAACCTGCTATATCTACAGTGCATCCAGAAAGTATTCACAGCGCATCACTTTTTCCACATTTTGTTATGTTACAGCCTTATTCCAAAATGGATTAAATTCATTTTTTTCCTCAGAATTCTACACACAACACCCCATAATGACAATGTGAAAAATGTTTACTTGAGGTTTTTGCAAATTTATTAAAAATAAAAAAACTGAGAAATCACATGTACATAAGTATTCACAGCCTTTGCTCAATACTTTGTCGATGCACCTTTGGCAGCAATTAAAGTCTCAAGCCTTTTTAAATATGATGCCACAAGCTTGGCACACCTATCCTTGGCCAGTTTCGCCCATTCCTCTTTCCAGCACCTCTCAAGCTTCATCAGGTTGGATGGGAAGCGTCGGTGCACAGCCATTTTAAGATCTCTCCAGAGATGTTCAATCGGATTCAAGTCTGGGCTCTAGCTGGGCCACTCAAAGACATTCACAGAGTTGTCCTGAAGCCACTCCTTTGATATCTTGGCTATGTGCTTAGGGTCGTTGTCCTGCTGAAAGATGAACCATCGCCCCAGTCTGAGGTCAAGAGCGCACTGGAGCAGGTTTTCATCCAGGATGTCTCTGTGCATTGCTGTAGTCATCTTTCCCTTTATCCTGACTAGTCTCCCAGTTCCTGCCGCTGAAAAACATCCCCACAGCATGATCCTGCCACCACCATGCTTCACTGTATTGGCCTGGTGATGAGCGGTGCCTGGTTTCATCCAAACGTGACGCCTGGCATTCACACCAAGGAGTTCAATCTTTGTCTCATCAGACCAGAGAATTTTCTTTCTCATGGTCTGAGAGTCCTTCAGGTGCCTTTTGGCAAACTCCAGGCGGGCTGCCATGTGCCTTTTACTAAGGAGTGGCTTCCGTCTGGCCACTCTACCATACAGGCCTGATTGGTGGATTGCTGCAGAGATGGTTGTCCTTCTGGAAGGTTCTCCTCTCTCCACAGAGGACCTCTGGAGCTGTGACAGAGTGACCATCGGGTTCTTGGTCATCTCCCTGACTAAGGCCCTTCTCCCCCGATCGCTCAGTTTAGATGGCCAGCCAGCTCTGGGAAGAGTCCTGGTGGTTTCGAACTTCTTCCACTTACGGATGATGGAAGCCACTGTGCTCATTGGGACCTTCAAAGCAGCAGAAATTTTTCTGTAACCTTCCCCAGATTTGTGCCTCGAGACAATCCTGTCTCGAGGTCTACAGACAATTCCTTTGACTTCATGCTTGGTTTGTGCTCTGACATGAACTGTCAACCGTGGGACCTTAGATAGACAGGTGTGTGCCTTTCCAAATCATGTCCAATCAACTGAATTTACCACAGGTGGACTCCAATTAAGCTGCAGAAACATCTCAAGGATGATCAGGGGAAACAGGATGCACCTCAGCTCAATTTTGTGCTTCATGGCAGAGGCTGTGAGTACTTATGTACATGTGCTTTCTCAATTTTTTTATTTTTAATAAATTTGCAAAAATCTCAAGTAAACGTTTTTCACGTTGTCATTATGGGGTGTTGTGTGTAGAATTCTGAGGAAAAAAATGAATTTAATCCATTTTGGAATAAGGCTGTAACATAACAAAATGTGGAAAAAGTGATGCGCTGTGAATACTTTCCGGATGCACTATATACTGGATTTAATCTTCAACAAATTATCTCCAGTTTAGAGGCTATTAGAGCTATTAGTTCCCCAATTCATTTTTCTTGTTGGCTTGTGGAGTAATATAAACAGCAACCAAAACAAGTTAGACAATGTATTCATAGCGTAACATATACTATAGGTACATTTGGGGACTTAGTTAAATGTACCTTTAATTTTGAAGCATTTCACTTTTTTTTGTTACTCCATCAAAGAGTCAGTTATCACATTTGTGTTTATTAAAAGTTTGTAACAGTGAGTCAGATTATAAGTAGTTATAGTTGTAGAATGAAATTTACATGCATTAGTAGACTTAAATCCATGCTTTTTAACTGATAGGCTTGTCGTATCTACATATGTGTTTCATGGACAGCAGCTCAATAGGTTTCTCCCTGTGCTTACAAAACCACACTTTACGTAATTCTTCTCCTCTTAAAATAATGTCTAAATAAATGAGACTTTTTTCAAAGCTTTATCATAGGAGATTTTGAAATTTCAAATGTTGTACAGTCTACTTTATTTGAGATATCTCAGGGAAAACTGAAATGTCCTGACAGAAGAATAAGTGTCCATGTGGACAGTCATACAGACAGACATGGCAATTGCAGCAGGTGCTTTTTATACTATGTGTAAATGCATGTAAAACACCAGAGAATTCCCTCAGAAGATAAAATGGAAGAACATCTGGCTGCAGATAGTTATGCCAGTTACAATTTAAAGAGACTAAAATGTTTCCATTTCCAAAAGAACATTAAATAAGTTAGATTAAGTTAATAAACAGTGAAATTTGATGAATAACTAACTGGCATAGTGTTAAAAAAGTGAATTGCAAATTATAGAGAGAACATGTTATATAAATAGGGCAGTCATTACTTTAGATCAAACATTAGGAGAATGTGCATGGCACATTACCACTGCTTTAATTTTAGTGTACCTAGCTTTCTGTCAATTTACAATTTATTAAAAATAACAACGACCATACTGCTTTGGCATACCACAATGTTGTTTAAAATGGTGTCAAAAGATACAGGACAAATGAAAAAGATTTGGGGCGACACCGCTACCCCATATATTATAAAAGAAAAGTTTAAAGGCTTTTCAGCAAAAAAAGAAAATCCCTCAGAACACGAGTCTAAGACCAGACTGGCAATTATAACCTGTCCTGTAAAGTATAGACCAGGGAGGAAGCTGCACGTCCAGGGGGACAGAGACTAGAAATAACATCAGAGGTGGTCAAGCTGTTAATCATACTGTCTGTAGAGGGAGGAAGACAAGAGACATTAGTATACACTGCCACCTTATGACATTGAATTACCACCACCAAAGCCTTTAAGCTGTCCCCAAGGCACAGATGTGTGACAATAAAAATCAAAAATCTATGTTGTAACTGTAAGAAAATCATTTAACCAAGTGTAGAGAAAAGTAATTACAAACAGTAAAAGTCTATAAAAATAATACACATATCCATATTTGTAATGTGGCCATCCCAGAAGTCACAGATGCATGATAGACTTGAGTGCTAGTCCATTAATGGGCACAATCCCACACATACCAACACTAGAGAAACTTTTGAGGACAGGACCACACAAGTCCAAATTAGACATTCTGGTAGCATTTACAGCTACTAAACAAACATAAAATATATACCTTACTCAGGTTAAAATAGTTGTGTATAGAATGTTTTCCCAGTACCTTCATGATTTTTCCTCTCACATTATAAAGACTTATGGTCTGAATTAACTGGCAATTCCAGATATCCCTTGTGTGAGCATGTTTGTGATTGTGGTTATGTAAATGACTGGGCCTTCCGATGGACTGAGACCTAGATCTGCCAAAATAGGTGCTGTCCTCACACAATCCTGAACTAGATTATTTGGTGTTTAGATTATTAGGGTTAGGGTTGTGTGTATCTAAAAATATCTTATTAAATAAACAGTTTGGGCATTCATAGAGCTTCTGTAAGTTTTCATTGAAATAATTACCTAAATAATTATCATAGTTTCAAACCCAGTTAATCCAGTCCAGGGTCACAGGTAGTCAGAGACTATTCCTGCAGCAAAGGACATTTTGGAAATTAAGTAACATTGCAACTTGCCATATTTGTAGCAAATCATTTACCATGTCACAGATTAGTGTACTCAAATGGATTTTACTGACAGCTAAGTGTATGTAAATATACTGTATGTTTTGAGCATTTAACATATGTTACCCTCACTGGTTTGTTATTCTAAATGCACATACATTTTGACATCTTGTGAGATTTTTGTTTTGTGCTTGATCATTTTTGCACTTCCCTGTTTTGTTGTACAAATTGAACAGTTCCATAACAATAGCATTCAACTAGACCTGTAACATTATATAGTTAAAGTGACAGAGTTGGGCGGGGGGGAATTTGTAAAATGAAACAGAGTACCTTCCACTGGTCAAATATAACCAGTTACTAGCAATTAAAATGTTAATTTCAAAAATGAGCCAGGGTATAAAGAATACATACATAATGGACACTACAACATTAAACACCACATAGGTATCATGTGTGCTTTATTGATGAACCAGTGAGGATCAAAGAAGTTGTGCCCACACTCTGCAAAGCTCTAAAAGTCTGTTTCATTGAATACCTTTATTCTGATCAATGGTTGGGCAGTTCCTGCCCTTAGTTATAGTTACAGTGTTTTTGATGCAACTGCTTTATAAAAAAGAGTCCACCTCAATATTAACCTTAAATAGGAATAGAAAAAATTTGGACATGAGCGCTAGTAGACCTTCCTCCATAGGAACCAAGTTACCCAAACGATTCTCTAAAATTTCAGGAATTATTTACTGCTCTGATGCTGATCTTTCTGATCATAAAATAGGTAATTACGATAGCAATTGACAAGAAGAATTCATAATTAATTGCAGAATTATGGTATTTGAGGGTTCTTCTAGAGTGCCTCTTATATTGCACGATTTGGCTCAAAAACCAATCGACACATTTTCATTTCATAACAAGCATAACAAGTTTCGAGTTTGGTATTTTTCCGTCCAGCTGTTTTAGCTCTAGACCATTCTCAAGAAACTCTGACACACAGATACACACACACACACCCATCATAATGATATTGATGTTTTCGGGGAAAAATGGAGCCTTAAGCTGTAAGAATATTTTGTATATTTCTGAATGTTCATTTCAATGAAAATTAAAGTGTTCATTTTGATACATAATTCATGAAACAAAAATAGTATCTGATATGGTTCAGGACACTTTTACTCTTCGAATAAAATTGGGAAACTACCTGCATTAATAACAAATGACGGTACTAAGATCAGTTTTATTTATCTAGGTAGAAGAAAATGAGGAATTTTGACACATTCTCCATATTGACTATTGCCAGAAGCTACTTCTACTTTGTATTTCTGTGCAAGTGAACTTAAAATAACTTTCCCACAGTTTCTACTACAGAGTTGTTATAAGCAGCTTCATTCTTTTGATAGACTTATCTATTGTGTTCATCTCTCTTTGTTTAAAAAATCCACAGATTTTTATGCAATGGTGATAATATGTTAATTACTTAAAAAATGCTACTTTAAAATGAATATAAGCACACATTGGAAATTTGAAATTAGTTTTCGTATTTCATGTATTGTGCCTTGGAATGGGGAAAGAGAGTAATGAAGTAGTCAGTGTGAGTATTCATTTTGCAAACTTGGCTTAATAACATTTAATAAGGTTCAGTAAAACTAATAAATTATGTAGGCTAATATACAATAAGACAGTCTTAGGATTGCCAGTTGGAAAATGTTACAATAAAAACATTGCTTACACTTTATTCGGTGTAATTTCATGTAAATTATTAATTTATTTACCCAACTTTCTACCTTCGTTATTCACTTCAAAATCACTAAAAGCCTATGCAGACAACAATGAAAAATAAATTATTTTAACAGCAAGAAGTTAACTAGTAATTCTTTGTGTATGTTTTAATATTTTTGTTTTCAGTTGTCCCTAAAGTTGGAGTGTATGTAGTCATCTAACCTTATTTCTCGATTGTTCTGTTTGTTTTCCCCAGAAAAAGAAAAAAAAGTTACTGATAGTTTCACCCAATAGAATCTAATAAGTTTGCACAAAAACTATTGTATACGATCCATATTGATTTTCATTAGAGTCATTGCCACCACAGAGGTGCTGCTTTGTTGGGCTTACTATTAAACGTTGATAGTAGTGCAGGGTGAGATTATGATGACTTTAATAATTTTATAGTACTCCTGCAGCACATTGACAGTGTTTAAATAATTCATTCACAAGTCATTCGTACAATTAAGTGAATTTGGTAGGGGATGTATTATTGATCTTCATAATAATTTGTAGTTATTAAGACATAATTTGTGGTATAAGTTATTTACATGGATGTTAGATTGGGGCAGTGCTGGTAACAAAAGTTGCTTGAATATGCTTGTACTTTCAGAAGCCTCTGGGAGGCCAAGTGGATCACCACCACAGACAAAGCAACATGTTTTGCAGCAGGTTACCATAGTGCATAAGTCAATGATTTTGATCATCCGTAGACCATCTATAGATACAGTATATGTCTCCTTTCTATGAATTGTAAAGTAACAAGTAGACCATTAGCAAACTATCAGAGATGTAATTTTATTACTGCCAATTCTTTATGACATCTGCCATGGATTGTTCATTGTCTGGGTTGGTATTGAATTTTGTGTTAGGCTTGGGCTTGATTAGCCTGAATTACAATTGACTTGTACTGGGTCATTTTCAGAAATAAGTGACACTTCTACCCTAGAGCTGACTTCCAGAGGCATAAAGTGCGCAGCTAGAGCTATTATGCAATCCATACAGGATTCATGTGCAGCATAACCCAGGAATAGTGATTGTCATGGTGTACATCCTTCCTGGTGAGGCACGCTTGGCTACTTTTCAAGTTGGTATACTGTACTTGTTATTAGTAAGGATGTTAATTATGATGGTAAGCAAGAAATTGACTATAGAATTGTACAGAAATATCTTGTGTACCTGAATATAAGAAGCTTCCAGACTCCACTTTATAGAGCAGGACAGTAGTCTAAAACACACAACACAGGAGTTGTTCGTCAGGGGTAAGAAGAGGAAAGTCTTGTAATGGATTTTTGACTGGATTTAAATCCAGTCAAGCACACTTTTCATTTGCTATTTAAAGAGACTGAGGTCACCTCCCAACCCACCAAACAAACAACTTCTTATATGGCTGCAGTGGCTTGGTGAGGCCTCTGAAAAGAATATAAACATGAGCTTAGTGATGTCATTGTCCCACAAAGTTTATATTTTCAGTGGATTAGTCTTTTAAAACTGGTTTCTTTTACTTTTATTTTTTTTATCCCAATATTTATATCAATATTAAATAAATTTAACAATAAATTTACACAGTTCTGAATACAATTTCAGCTTCATCATTCTGGTAAAGTAGATCTATGTGTATACTGTATATATTTTCATGAGGAAAAAGTTATTACTAATCTATGTGTCTATGTATAGAAAAATGAAGAAATATCTGTTTTTGAAATATAAAGATTACTGTATTAACTATAGTCCATTTATAAACAGATGTTTATAGCATAATATGTATTGATTACCGCAAAATGTACTTCATTGTTGTAGGCAGATTATTCACAGACATAAAATAGAAGCATTAGGGTGTTTTTCTTCTTAAGGTTGTGTCAGAGTTGTGGTTCCGCCTTTTACTTTGTTGAAGATTTTATGGTTCTTTTGTAAACTGGGGATGATTTTAAATTGTGCGGCTTAAATAAACTTTCCCATTGTCATTAATGAGGATACATAATACTGAGTGACAAGTGAATTAAGATTGGATAAAAAAAGAGATTTGTCAAAGCTGATCACTTCAAGCCAGGAAACTTTAGGCTTCTTTTGCTATACATGTTTTTCCCTAATGCTGATACAGCTAAAAAAGAAAAATGTATTGTATGGTAGGAGACCCTACTTTCATGACTGCCATTTTAGTTTTCTATACAGCTCATTTAGCAATATTATAACAAAAATAAAAAAATTTTTTAAATGGTGTTCTTAAGCACAATGTATCATTGCTCCATTGCATTTTTTCATTTATATCGTAAGCTTTGCCAAAACATTACATTTTTTTGTTACCTTCTCGTATTTTAAGATATTGGGAAACAGTATTTGAAATTTAAAAATATGTTACAATGAAAGAAGTTAAAATAGTATTAAAAACTATGCAATTCATTTATATAGGTTTTATATTTTGTTTAGTGTTCATTATTTAACACATTTTGTTTTGCAGCTTTGTTAAGTAATAAGCTTTTTCACACAGATATACTATCATTAGAAACAAGCTTGTATAAGAGTTAAAACTCAATAGATGCACTGACCCATAATATTTCTGTTCCACCCTAAGACTATAGGAACTTAAACCTAAGCTACAATTGCATTAAAATCATTTAATCTTGTTTTTCTTTGAAAGAGTCATAGAAATATTTAGCCTTTTTATTTTTTTGTTATACTGAAATAAATACAGCACTACTACATACCTATTAATTTCTAATTTGATTGCGCAATTGGTCACTTTTTCAGATTGATTCATCTTCCCTAGCTGCCAACCAAATTGTGTCTCTGTATGCCTTCTTGACATTAATAGCGACTGAGTTTCTGTTCGTTTGCGTGCAAGATTTCCCAAGCGTCAGTTTGGGGCTGGGATAAACTATTTCTATCATTATTGCATACAACTAATCTGCCTCTTCCAAACCAGCAAATGATTGAAATAGTATTTGACAATTCACCTCTCTTTGGCATGCCTGCGGTATGCATTGCTACAATCCATCCCTGGAAGGGTGTTACAGCTACTCCATATGCTGAAGGAGGGACCTTTTTCTTTTTCATCAATCAGGAGACCTGACATAAAAAAGGAAAACAAAAACAGGCAGTTACTATTTGCCACTCCCTATCACACATATTTAGGTATACTTGTTTTGGGTTTTCTAAATATCTGGGTTTGTTCATAAATATGTTGTATTACTTTATTAATTTATAATATTTGTTTCTATCACTTGGGTATTTTCTGCTTGATTAACTAATATTTTTAAAGCTTTAGTTAAACTAGTAATGTGTCCTCCATAGTTAAAATCCAAAAACAGTAATTTATTTCTTTTTATTGGACAATGTTATAACCTCCGTGGTGGGCTGGCGCCCTGCCCGGGGTTTGTTTCCTGCCTTGCGCCCTGTATTGGCTGGGGTTGGCTCCAGCAGACCCCTGTGACCCTGTAGCTAGGATATAGTGGGTTGGATAATGGATGGATGAATGGATGTTATAACATATGGTGTTATATTTAGCCCCTGGACTAATTATATAATTTTACTGAATAGAAAATCCTAAATTGAAACTTATTTCTGTGGTATTTTTATTTCATTGCACTGAACCTCAAAATTATTATTTTTTTTGTTTTTTTTTAATGTCAGATAGATAGATAGATAGATAGATAGATAGATAGATAGATAGATAGATAGATAGATAGATAGATAGATAGATAGATAGATAGATAGATAGATAGATAGATAGATAGATAGATAGATAGATACTTTATTAATCCCAATGGGAAATTCACATTTGTATTTGTTTTATTTTGTATTTGTATTATTTAGTTTGTAGTATGTTAGAAAATTATCTTAAAAAAGAGAAATTTTATGTTTGCATAAGTATTCAGTCCCAGTGCTGTTGGAGCCATACATTAACACAGATGAAAAATAATTGCCTAGCAAGGACAAAATTACCTTACACCAGTGAATCATAAAAACAACTGACACATTTTCAGTTTTCTTAAAAATTACAGAATAGATCAAGGCACAGAATTCTTTGCTATCATTGTATAAGGTTTTTGTTCTCTGAAATAACACAACACACCAGACATAGTGTTCTACTACATGCATAGGAACATTGGAACACTGAATTTGCCGCTGTTTGAAGTGTCCTTCTTGCTTTAACTCAAAATTTGTCTTATCACAGTAGCATATTTATTTGCAAAATATATCATTCCATATTTAAAAGTTAATGAAACTAACTTTTTTATGTTAACATTGCAAAACTAAAAATGTACAAAGTAAAAGTTGTGATATTAACATTTTTGGCAGATGCTAAAATATCCCACATATTCGAATGTCTGCGGTGGGTTGGCACCCTGCTCAGGATTGTTTCCTGCCTTGTGCCCTGTGTTGGCTGGGATTGGCTCCAGCAGACCCCCGTGACCCTGTGTTCGGATTCAGCGGGTTGGATAATGAATGGATGGATGGATGGATGGATATTTGAATGTTAGTGATATTTCAGTCAATAAAAATGAGTCTATACATATAGATGAGAACACATAAATAACAATGATAAGCAGGAAAGTGGCAGATAATAGTACCTTTTCTGAACAACTGTATAACATAGCACAAGATCAGGTTTCTAGAATTCAGTTATACTGTATTATTGTGAGATAATGATAAGTGTTCTAATTTAATGAATTTATACATAATTTAATTCGGGCAAAGTTCACCTCCAGCCTATACCTTTATTGGGAAGGAGCTTCCCCATGCTAGACACCCCATTATTTGATCAAGTTTGTACATAAAGCTGCTGTAGTTGACATTGCCAGTTAGAGTCCTGCAATCCAAAATTTGTTTTTCAGCACCTACAAGGTGGAGAGAGAAATAACTTCCATTCACTCTATTCTCCAATAGGAAAGTTAATCACCAGCTACTGGCACCTTCAGGGTCTTTGTCGAAAATAGGGCCAGAAACATTAAAGCAAAAATAGCCACTGAAGAATATTGAATTTCTGATAATTATTCTTGCCTTAAGTCTGGTTTGCAGTATAAAGACACTTTTTGTAACTGTTTATAGAGAAAACAATAATAAAAAATGCTTCCAAAAACTGCTGAAAGGTACATAGTTTATGACAAAAAAATACCATTATGAGTGTTACCATGCCACTGTGCCAACTAGCATGCTCACCATGAAACATTTTTTCCAATTAAATGAGTTACTTAAAAAATAAGGACAAAGACCCAGTCACACCTGCAATTACATTCACAGTATGGTCAATTTATAGGGTCATTATTGCCATGTGTACCTAGTACAGTGAAATTGCTCATCAACATGTAACATGTCTAGCACTTCCTAGTGCTCATACCATGCTTAAGAATCAGCATTATTTAAACACTAAAAATGGTATATTATCAGGCATACAGCTTTTCGATTACATCATAGTTGTTCCTGTTTTTTAAGAGTTTAAATAACTTACCAACAAGTTATTGCATTAGCTTGATATCACTTTGAAAAGCATTTAAATGTATTAAGTATACCACCCAAAAGAGTTTAGAACAGCACCCAAAGACAGTGTCACCCAGGAGCTCAAAGTGCTTGTGCTTCCTGCTTCTTATATCATTTAACACTTTGTGCGGTGCAACAAGAATACACAACATTGTTTGGTTAAACTGCACTACAATGGTTCGTTGGGTAAATATACTGTAAGTAGTAAGGATGAACCAAATTTTTGAGTCAGAGAAGCAAGCTAGATTTCAAGTAACACACTGTTCATAACAAAAATATTATAACAGGTGACTTGGAAAAAAAACTCAGCAATCAAGAGGGAAAGCAATTCACCACGCTAGTGTTTAGATCTGACAGCACCGTGCTGACGGTGTATGCGCCCAACCTTTACACCAGCTGTTACATTTGCCTGTTACAGACTGAAATCAATGGCTTCTTCTTTTTGGGAGCATACACCGTCAGTATGGCGCTGTCAGATCTAAACACTAGCGTGGAGAATTTCTCACGTACTGAAGTGACTTTAGCTGCAGGTGGAAGTCCCATTTTACTTTATGGTGCGAAGCAGAGTACAGCAGTCTATTAGTCAGCGAAAGCACTGTGAAGAAGCTGTCTGTTCTTACGGTCCTGCCTTCATCCAGTCTGATAGCGGTCACGGGACATCACATCTTTGATTACCGGTACAACAAATAGTTCTGAGCAGGCATCAACCACAGAGCTACTCTTGAGAAAAGAATGGAGATAAATGCCATCAACTCAGAGAGGGAGAGGCAAGTTTGTTGTACCACGTGAACGTCGCTTAGAGAATAAAACTGAATAATAAAAAAACAACGGCTAACTTTTACAAGTAGCCAAATTTTACACCGGGTATTACAGACTCAAATCAAATGTATTTTTTTTTATATTGTAGAAATAATAATAATAGCAGCTCACTACTCAAAATGTGGAACACCCAGTTTCAAACCTGGGACCTTCAGGTTATAAGGCAACAGTTCTTACTTCTGCACCATTCAAGAATACGTGTAAACTCCCTGTCGATTGACATTGGAGCTTGAGTTTTTAACTCATTGACAGCCACATGTAAATCGATTGCTTTTTTTTTCTTTGGTTATATTCTTGAATACAAATGCACATGTTTATTTGATATTTGGACTAAAGTCTTCACACATTATGCACTTCATGTCATTATTAGTATAAAATGGAAAAAATTTCTACTTTAGGTATGTGTTCAGCATTTCTTACATTTCCTTTCATCCTACACTTTTCCAGATCTTTGTAGACACGGAACACACATGAAATTCATGTATTCCAAATAACGATATACTGTATTATTTGCCCTATACAACTCCAGGAACCTTATGCGCAGATAAGGAGCCTTGGCATGAGCTGGGAAAGTTGAGCTCCGTCAAGACAGGGGATGGGACAGCAAGCTGGTTGCTGCTTGTGTTGATCAACACATTTACAAAACACGCTGATGGAGGGGTGTGAAGGGATTTAAAGTGGGCCGGGATTATGAGTTTTTTTCGTAGGCTTCAGGAATACTAGTGTAACTACCCTATGACTCTATTGCATTCATCCATTCTTATATGTAAGCAAGACCTATTATTTTAATGTTTTATATTGTTCATACTTTAAACTCCCAAAATAGATTAGGAACAAGGGAGGGATGGATGCTATAAGTTGCATTATTTTCTCGCTATACCTTGCACATTCAGGAGATTTATGCAGCAATTTTGCTGTTAACTGTTCCCCTAAAGCTATGTCACAGATCCCACGGTTTCGACATGGATGCAGAGTAGCTCCTTTATTCTAAAGTTTGTCTAATTACAAGACATTTTAACATAAAATAACATTATCTAACCTGATTATCTATGACCAGCTCAAGAACATCTGGCAGTAGGATTTGAACACACCATGCTAGATCTTAACAAAAACTGCAAAATATAGAAGTAAACATTGTGTGCTTTGCTTACCTGTAATGACTTCTGCTTAATCCACACATAAGACAGGACAGAATATTCCCTGAGTTTGTGATAGTTATTGACCCAGAAGACTGCTTAGTAGAATTGCCTGTGATATCAGTATATTCATTCTTATATGCCCCCCAACCCTGTAATTTAGAAATGCTCAAAATTGATATTAGAATATTTCATATTTCAAAAACTGTTTTAATTTTAATTTTAACCTTATGCAACTGTATGTTTCAAATTCCTGTGACTACTTACATATATGTTGACAAGAGATACATGTGAAAAAACATCCTATAATGTTCTTAAACATTTTTTTCATATGAGCCTCGTTCTTTCTGTAACTTTGTGAATTAAAAAAATAAACAATCACAAGACATAAATGTAAATTGAGCATTAAGTATTGAAACCTCTGTAGCATTGCTAATGTTTATGTTGTGCCATCAATTGCATGTACTTGTAAAATACATTTCTGTTTTCATTCACTCAGAGTAAAGCTTATTCAAGCTTATTCCCAATACTCAAAATAAAGACAAAGAGGTTAAGCATGTGCATAATGTGCCTTCAAGTAACAAGAATTTAGATTACTTTAGATTAGATTAGGTAAACTTTATGAATCTCATGCGGAAATTCAAATGCATACAGCAGCAAAATTATAAAAAACAAGAATACCGACTCACAGGACAGGTAATACATTCATTCAATCAATCAATCGATAGATAAATACATAATTAAATAATTAGGTAAATAAATAAAAATAAACTTAAAGAATTCATCAGGTGGAAGCATTGAATTGCCTGATAGCAGTGGGCAGAAAAGACCCCCAGAAATACTTCTTGGTACACAGCGGTGAAATGAACCAGTGTCTAAAATTGCTCCAAGAGAGCGTCTCCTGGTGAAGGTTTTTCATCCCCCTCATCCTTTTTTCCTCAACAGCTTTCAGTGTCTAGGGTTCACCCTGTGATGGAACAGGCTTTCATGGTGACTTTGTGTCTTTTGTACTCAGGTTGCTTCCCCAGGAAACTGCAGTGTATAACGCCATACTGGCTACTATGGACTAGTAGAATAGTTTCAGCAGCTTGCATGCCTGTTTCCTTAAAAAGTACAGTCTGCTCTGGCCCTTCTTGTATAGTGCAACTGTGTTGTCAGACTAGTCCAGTTTATTTTTTATGTGAATCCCCAGGTACTTGTAGTTCTGCAACACTACCACATTCTCCTGCTGAATGGTGACTGGTCTCAGAAGCTTCTTGGCATGTCGGAAGTCCACCACCCGTTCTTTCATCTTGATAATGTTGAGTTGAAGATTGTTGTCCCTGAACCACAAGACAGAGTCCTCCACTACTTTCCTGTACTCTGACTCATCTCCATTTTTAATGCAGCTTATGATGGATGAGTCATCTGAAAATTTCTGTATTTGGCACATGTATTGTGCTGGAAATATGTTGTGTAAAGGGTAAACTGGAAAGGTGACAGGACAGTTCCCTGTGGTGCTCCTGTATTACACACCATCATTTCTGATGCACAGTCCCTCAGCCTCACAAATTAATGTCTAAATGAAATTTAACAGATGTTATAGGTATACATTTCATCCTGCATCTGCTGTGGGGTACATTTTAATCTGCCCAGTTTAGGGTCAGGGAGTCGATGATTGTAGCAGCAGCACTGGGTATAAGGCAAGAAGCAAATGTGGTGGATAGTGTGCCAGTTCTTTGCAGGGCTCAATTGCACAGCCAGTCAGAACAGAGTGAGGTGCCAGTTTAATTTTAATCCAGTAATACAGTATTTGCTATAGATATTTTAAAACAGTGTCATTTGTTGGTGCAGCAGCCAGTGTTCATACGTTGAACATGCAAACTCGTTAAACCACATGTCTCTCACTCTGTTTTGCAGCAGCATTTCCAGTCCACCACCAAAACATCTCCATTTTGTTGGCGAAAGAAACAGAATTTGATTCACATATTTAACAATTTTAATATCAGATTGCTGTTTAATTATTAAACTTTTTTTTGATTCTTTAACCTTATCAGTGTCTCAAATGTGGAGTAAAACAGATTTCTGCAATTTTCTGAATAATATTACAAAATGCACATTTGCTCAATGTCACCATTTAGAATACCAGGACATCTGTCTTCCTTCATAGATTCAGATGGTTAAGGACCTTTAGGATTGCTACATACAACAACATTTATTTATATAGCGCATTTTCATACAAATAATGCAGCTCAAAGTGCTTTACATGATGAAGAAAGAGAAAAAAGACAAAATAAATGCAAATCAGAATAAGGGAACACTAATTAACATAGAAAAAAAGTAAGGTCCGATGGCCAGGGAGGACAGAAAAAACAAAAAAACAAACTCAAGACGGCTGAAGAAAACAATAAAATCTACAGGGGTTCCAGGCCACGAGACCGCCCAGCCCACTCTAGGCATTCTACCTAACATAAATGACCTCAATCAGTCCTCATTGTATTCAGGGTTCTCGTGGAAGAACTTGATGATGACGGTAATGTGGACTTCTGGCCTTTAATCCATCAATGTAGGGAAGTAGTATTATGCAGGCACGTTCTGTCAAACTGTCAATCAAAATGATTAATGACCTTTAAGCCCCGACCCTTCCGTGTTGCACTTCCGGTCAACGCCCCGCCCCCTTCGAGGACGCACTTCCGGTCCCCACCCCGCCCCTTCGGTGACGCACGTCCGGTCCCCACCCCGCCCCCTTCGGTGATGCACGTCCGGTCCCCACCTGCCCCTTTCTGTGATGCACGTCCGGACCCCGCCCCTTTCCTCTGATTGGTGGATTTGAATGATGCATACCGCCCCCTGTCGGTGGATTGGTGACGCACATCCGGTCCCCTCCTTGAATCCACCACCGCCCCCCTTCGCCTGCTCGGTTCTCCTTTCTGTCAAGGGCATTTTGATGAATGTCTGCCCCCTCCTTGAATACACCCTCACCCCCTTCACCTGCTCGGTTCTCCTTTCTGTCAAAGGCATTTTGATGAATGTCTCCCCCTTCCTTGAGCCCACTACCATCCCCCTTCACCTGCTCGGATCTCCTTTCTGTCAAAGGCATTTTGATGGATATCTGCCTCCTCCTTGAACCCACCAGCACCCCCCTTCACCTGCTCGGATCTCTTTTCTGTCAAGAGCCGTTTGATGAATATCTGCCTGCTCCTTGAACCCACCATCACCACCCCAACCACATTCCAACCCCCACCTCCCGAGGACAAGCCCAGACATGCCATGGGGCAGCCCCCACTTCCCAGCCCCCTCTCCCGAGAACATGTTCAGGCCTGTTCCATCGGCCCAAGCAACATGCCCAACAGTCAGGCAGCACCTGTTGGCTGGCCCCTCCACTTCCCAGATCCTTCTCCAGAGGAGGCGTTCTCCCTTCTGAAAGCCCTTCTGAAAGTGTTGTATAAAAAAGCAGCTCATCTTCTTCGATTCTATCTATGATTTTAATATTAACACGAAATTAAAATATCTCTCTATCCCTTTGCTTTATCATCTGTAAACCGCCTTTTTATCTAAGTCCAGCAGCTTTCCATTTTACAGACAGACTGCAGTAAAAACAGCCTCAGCAGTGAAGCAGGTTTACCACAGAGAAAGCCCAAATGGCATGGTCTCAGAGCGACAAGTAGAAAGGTCTAAGCGCCCAGCATCTGAATCTTCCATTTTACAGAAAGACAAGCAGCCCTGATCTCTCTCTACACACAGAGATTCTCTGAGCTGACAGGAGCTGCGCACCGCCGACAGGGTGGCTAGGTCCGTTCGCGCGTGCTGGAAGCTACTAGGTCCGACCCCTGCTGGGGTCCCGCTTGAATAACCCACCCTGCCCCTGCCGTCTGAGGAATTCTTTGCATTCTTTGGTGACAGAAAAGGGGTGATTCACACCCCCAGCTGCGAGTTACGGTACAAGCCGTTAGCTGACACCAAAATGTGCATCAAATAGACTCCAATATACATCTGCCCGTTTTAAATTGGCTGACAAAATGGCACGTATCTGTTTTTATAAATTACATTTCAAAAAAGAATTCCTGCTTTTTGCCTATAAAATAACTCTGAGGACTGACACCGTTCTCACTTGCCTGGTCAGCGCACAGACCCATTAAAGAGATCACGGTAGGGCATATTTTTGATTATTATATGCGCCAAATGAGTATGTTTAAAAAAAAATACGGATGGCCGAATACTTATATATTATCCTTAATATTAATGTTTCCAAGTTGATTCTCTGGTAACTCCTTTTTTAAAAATGATAGCTGTTTAAAACGAGAGGGGCTGGGGTTTTAAATTTAAAAATGCTCATAGGTTACCGTTAATTATTATGTTCAGCAATAGTGGTTCTTTCTGTTTACCGAAACGGGTAATCCGTTCAATTTGTTTTTGTCTCGGCGTCTGGAAATTCAAACAGAGCCTCTTCTCTGAGAATATTCAGGAGTGGCTTAAAAGCGCAGGCAGAGATTGTATGCTTTTGCTCTGACATAATAACATGTCTGTATTCTGAACTACGTACAGAAGGGCCCACTTATGAAATGCGTACTCTTTTAAAACGGACTCTTACTGTAACCGGTTGTTTTCTGTACTGGACCGCGTGTTTTTAAAAGTCTGAGATAACGAAACATTTTATTTTTATTTATTTATTTATTTTTTTGCTTTATAAACTCTCATTTGGTACAGCCGGTTGGAGACAGATTGACTGAACCCTGAACAGGGACCAGGAGCTTACTGCAATTGTGTTTTTATTCATTCCTCTAAATGAAATGTAATTATTTTAATACAGCCTAGTAGCCCCAAAGTCCGGATGATTTTTAGACGTATCAAGTGTATTGTTGAATAATGGGGTAAATGAATAGTATAAGATGTACCTGTATGTATGAGATTATATCTTGATACATAGGGAACCTGAGACCTGGCTCTCTGTTTTTATTTAGACTTTAAAATGTTTGTATGTATACGTTTTTCTGTGGTACCTGTTTCTTTATCTGCTTTTTTTCACAAAGGTCAGGTATCTTTGTAAGACGGTCGTATAAAGTTTTACTTTTGCATCGGAGCTCAAGTCACTGCGTTCAAGTATGAATTTCATTTGTTTATTCAGTTCCATTTCCGTAGCGTTTAAAAGGTCGCTGGAAGCCGGAGCTTTCCGCCGCATTGGAGCCTTTTGTTTTCAAGGTACATCTTGCGCGTGTATTCATATTCATCCTCTCTAACCTATTAAACTAGTAATGAAAGGAATGGCTGCACTTATGATGATTTTAAATTTTTTTGCTTAGCTCATTTCTATAACATAGGAGCCTTTTGACAAAGGTCTGTTAATACACTTGTGCATTTAAACGGAGATTTATAAGAAAGCAGGTTTCTACCTTAGCCTGGTTACACACCTTATCCCAGTTTTGTACAGTGGAACCTCGGTTCACGAACGTCTCGGTACACGTACAACTCGGTTTACGACCAAAAAGTTTGCCACACTTTTGCCTCGGTTCATGACCACACACTCGGTATACGAACAAGCCAGGTTCCCTTTCGGTTTGTACATGTTCAGTCTCTCCCTGTGCATTTCCTATGCAGCGAGCAAGAGAGAGAGCGAGAGAGCGCGACACACACACACACACACACACAGCACGAGAGACAGAGGCACACACACAGGCAGCACGAGACAGAGAGAGCCGCGCACACACACAGGAGCACGCGCGAAAGAGGCGCGCACACACACAGGAGCGCTCTAGAGAGACACACACACAGGCGCTCCAGGCTCGCAAAAGAGAGACGCGCACACACACACACAGGCGCGGGAGAGAGAGGCGCGCACACACACAGGAGCGCGCTAGAGAGACACACACAGGCGCTCCAGGCTCCCAAAAGAGAGACGCACACACACACACACACACAGGCGCGGGAGAGAGAGGCGCGCACACACACAGAAGCGCGCCGGAGAGACACACACACAGGCACTCCAGGCTCACAAAAGAGAGACGCACGCACACACACACAGGCTTGGGAGAGAGAGGCGCGCACACGCACAGGAGCGCGCTAGAGAGATTCACACATAGGCGCTCCAGGCTCGCAAAAGAGAGACACACACACAGGCGCGAGAGAGAGCAAGCGAGGGACGCATAAGGTAGACAAGGCTTGTTTTTGTTTTCAGTTCTATTTACAGTGATCAGTTCGTAGCCTGCATTGTTGCAATGTTACTTTTCTTGGTGGTTTATTAAATTACGGATTTTTCAAATGTTCATTTTTTCCCCTGTGCTTAAAACTCATTAAAAAAAGTGTTTTTAGCGAGCGGTTCCTAGCACTATAGCGCAAACTATTGCAGTTAGTTTTCTCTGTTGTTCAAGGTTTTCTCAGTGTTATTCAATGTTTTTACATTTAGTTTACCATCACGCTGTGCATTTTATGGTGTAATTAACTATATTTGTGCTTAAAAACTAAAATATATATATATATATATATACAGTTCGTACGATCTGGAATGGATTAATTGTATTTACATACAATCCTATGGGAGAAATTGCTTCGGTTCACGACCAACTCGGTTTACGACCAGAGTTTTGGAACGAATTATGGTCGTGAACTGAGGTTCCACTGTACGTGCATTTAAAAGCACTCACTGTTACACTAGCACAAAATTTTGATATTTTCTGTCTACTCAAAAACTAAAATTATTTCTATTAACACAGGTCATAATTAGAAAACATTTTACTATTTTTAATTAAAAAGTTAAAAACATAAAAGCCCAATTATGATTTTTGTTTTGTCATGGGAGGGTCCTAGGGTGACAATTTTCCCCTTTATACTCGTTCTTACGTAGACTTAACACATATTCTTACCAAAATAGTTCATCACTTCCCAATTCCTGTAACTTCAGGTAATTAGACAGAGCTCCATAACAGGCAAGAGAAAAGTATTATAGGTCAAATACACAGTGCCATAAAACAAAAGAATAATAAAGTGTGAACACCACACACGCTGGTATTGCTAGATGTTTCGTTTTTTCCAGGTGACCCATTTTTTTGCGTTGTTTGAGGTATCAGCCATAAGTCAATCTCTTTCTTTTATTCTTTTTTGATCAGCTTTTATACGGATTTTATAAAGGTAATCTAGGTATGATGTGGTCATCCTGTCTCCAAGACAACTTTTCCTTTATTACATTTAAATTTCTTGTCTCTGAAAATTCATTCATAGCTCATACGCTTCTGCTCTTAGATCCAGGAGGCTATAGGGCGATGTGCTTGTTTAACTAGAAGCAAGGGCTATAAGAAGCGCTCTTCTGCACATCTGAAGTTCATTGAACTAAAATCATGTTTTTAAAATCAGCAGCTTTAGCTCATGCTAGTGACCTCATAAATGGGAGCCAACAGCTAGGCATGCTTGTATAGCTCACAAAATAGCAGAGCTAATTACTCTTTCTGCTTAAACTAATTATCAAATATTCAGGTAATTCTTAAACACTAAAGCATTAGTGAACAAAATACATTTTCAGTAGCCAAGTAAAATGACCAGTTGCTTTACCGTGAAAATAAAGCATCTAAAAGCATCTTTGTAAAGGTCCAATTTTAAAACATTATAAGAAAAATCCTTGTTTCCAAAAGAGTTCTGCCATTTTTCCAACAGTTTTCTTGACTGATCTTTGGAATCATCAGTGCCTTTCTGATCACATCCACCCCAAACGTAGCATATAACTTAATTTCTGTACTGTACTCATTTTAAATGATAATAGCCAGTATAAAGTCCCTAAAGGAACTGGGTAGGAACTGGAGACATCTGATATCTTCTATCACATATCTTTTTTTGCAAGCCCAAGTAATTCAGATTCTGCTCACAACACAAATAAATGTATGGTTATTTTTTCTCAAATGGCCAAATCTTTGTCATGCTAATCATGAAAAAAATAAATAAATAAAAATCAGATTTTATTCTCATTACAGTTTATTTGCATATTTTATTACACATACTTAACTTTTATCGACATTTATCTATCTATATATATTTATTTTTCTAGTATCAGAGTGTAGTTTAAGTTAATTTGTTTTGGGTTCAATAGATGTATTTTTCATATTTTCGATTCTTGTTTTCTTTTTTTCACATCTTTGCTCCCCCTAGGTAGGGGCCCGCCCCACAGTTTGAGAAAAACTGTTGTAGGGGGTTATTTGTAAAACACTCTGTGGCACTTCAAGGTAAATTAGATTCCCTCGGTTATTCAGCTGTCCATCGGTGTTCCATTTTTGTTATAAATTGTATTTAGTCTCTCTTTATTTACTAAACATTTTATATGATGATTAGAAAGCAGTTATCTTGTTCAGGCTTTAATTTAAAACAGCATTTTCATCAACAGGTTATAACCACTTTGGTACTCAGGGTGCTTTGTATAATACAAAGTTTTAGAAATTCTGTTAATGCTTGGTAATAACCTTCCATTTTACATCAGTTATGAGCCCCTGAAAAATAAGAATGGTTATCGTATGTTATAGGAACCTATACACCACAAGGCTGATGATTAGGCGTATTTTGGACACGTTAGGCAAATCAGGAAGGAAAATGTTTTAGTGAATAGTTTCATAATATCTATTATATGTGTTAACACAAGGATTAAACTTTTACTAAAACTGTGAGGTTTATTCTTTCTTTTAGGTAGTCCAGGTTACATAGGGCAGTTATCCTTGAAAACTGCTTTTCCCCTCTGTTTGTGAAAAAGCACCATTTGTTTTAATAGCATTCAGGATGAAGGGGATGTAAGTTTGAACTGTGATTCCAAGAGTCAACAAGTGTCTGCAATCTTCTTGAATACGAGTCAAAGGACCAGGGTTTGTGAAATGATCACAGTCAGGGGCAGAGTTAAGCTAGACATTATTATTCCAAAATGAAACATTGACTCGCCCATATCACAAATATAAGATAGTAAAAACTAAAATTTACAAATAGTAAGTCACAGAGGAGATTAAAAAACATATTAAGACCGGATCAACAAGGGATCACCCCAAGCTCACAGCACACTACAACAGAACCTACGTGTTCTGCGGTATATTATCAGCTAATATCAGTTCCACGGGGTTGCAAAGAGTTGGGGAAAACATTATTTAACATCTGAGAGTATGATGCTAATTAACATTAGCCTGTTATTGTTAGAATCTTACCTGGCACTAAAAGTGAGGCTTGTGTTCCTCCTGATTCAGGAAGAACATTAAATATTGGAGTTTAGAATATTAACTAGACTGGTAGTCTTGATGGTATGTTTAGTGTTTAGTAAATAAAGAGAGACTAAATACAATTTATAACAAAAATGGAACACCGATGGACAGCTGAATAACCGAGGGAATCTAATTTAGCTTGAAGTGCCACAGAGTGTTTTACAAATAACCCCCTACAACAGTTTTTCTCAAACTGTGGGGCGGGCCCCACCTAGGGGGAGCAAAGATGTGAAAAAAAGAAAACAAGAATCGAAAATATGAAAAATACATCTATTGAACCCAAAACAAATTAACTTAAACTACACTCTGATACTAGAAAAATAAATATATATAGATAGATAAATGTCGATAAAGTTAAGTATGTGTAATAAAATATGCAAATAAACTGTAATGAGAATAAAATCTGATTTTTATTTATTTATTTTTTTCATGATTAGCATGACAAAGATTTGGCCATTTGAGAAAAAATAACCATACATTTATTTGTGTTGTGAGCAGAATCTGAATTACTTGGGCTTGCAAAAAAAAGATATGTGATAGAAGATATCAGATGTCTCCAGTTCCTACCCAGTTCCTTTAGGGACTTTATACTGGCTATTATCATTTAAAATGAGTACAGTACAGAAATTAAGTTATATGCTACGTTTGGGGGTGGATGTGATCAGAAAGGCACTGATGATTCCAAAGATCAGTCAAGAAAACTTGGAAAAAATGGCAGAACTCTTTTGGAAACAAGGATTTTTCTTATAATGTTTTAAAATTGGACCTTTACAAAGATGCTTTTAGATGCTTTATTTTCACGGTAAAGCAACTGGTCATTTTACTTGGCTACTGAAAATGTATTTTGTTCACTAATGCTTTAGTGTTTAAGAATTACCTGAATATTTGATAATTAGTTTAAGCAGAAAGAGTAATTAGCTCTGCTATTTTGTGAGCTATACAAGCATGCCTAGCTGTTGGCTCCCATTTATGAGGTCACTAGTATGAGCTAAAGCTGCTGATTTTTAAAAACATGATTTTAGTTCAATGAACTTCAGATGTGCAGAAGAGCGCTTCTTATAGCCCTTGCTTCTAGTTAAACAAGCACATCGCCCTATAGCCTCCTGGATCTAAGAGCAGAAGCGTATGAGCTATGAATGAATTTTCAGAGACAAGAAATTTAAATGTAATAAAGGAAAAGTTGTCTTGGAGACAGGATGACCACATCATACCTAGATTACCTTTATAAAATCCGTATAAAAGCTGATCAAAAAAGAATAAAAGAAAGATCTTGACTTATGGCTGATACCTCAAACAACGCAAAAAATGGGTCACCTGGAAAAAAACGAAACATCTAGCAATACCAGGGTGTGTGGTGTTCACACTTTATTATTCTTTTGTTTTATGGCACTGTGTATTTGACCTATAATACTTTTTCTCTTGCTGTTATGGAGCTCTGTCTAATTACCTGAAGTTATAGGAATTGGGAAGTGATGAACTATTTGGTAAGAATATGTGTTAAGTCTACGTAAGAACGAGTATAAAGGGGAAAATTGTCACCCTAGGACCCTCCCATGACAAAACAAAAATCATAATTGGGCTTTTATGTTTTTAACTTTTTAATTAAAAATAGTAAAATGTTTTTCTAATTATGACCTGTGTTAATAGAAAATAATTTTAGTTTTTGAGTAGACAGAAAATATCAAAATTTTGTGCTAGTGTAACAGTGAGTGCTTTTAAATGCACGTACAGTGGACCCTCGGTTCACGACCATAATCGTTCCAAAACTCTGGTCGTAAACCGAGTTGGTCGTGAACCGAAGCAATTTTCTCCCATAGGATTGTATGTAAATACAATTAATTCCGACCCAGATCGTACGATCTGTGTGTGTATATATATATATTTATTTATTTATTATTTATTTTTTTAGTTTTTAAGCACAAATATAGTTAATTATACCATAAAATGCACAGCGTAATGGTAAACTAAATGTAAAAACATTGAATAACACTGAGAAAACCTTGACAACAGAGAAAACTAACACTGCAATAGTTTGCGCTATAGTGCTAGGAAACCGCTCGCTAAAAACACTTTTTTTAATGAGTTTTAAGCACAGGGGGAAAAAATGAACATTTGAAAAATCCGTAATTTAATAAACCACCAAGAAAAGTAACATTGCAACAATGCAGGCTACGAACCGATCACTGTAAATAGAACTGAAAACAAAAACAAGCCTTGTCTACCTTATGCGTCCCTCGCTTGCTCTCTCTCGCGCCTGTGTGTGTGTCTCTCTTTTGCGAGCCTGGAGCGCTTATGTGTGAATCTCTCTAGCGCGCTCCTGTGCGTGTGCGCGCCTCTCTCTCCCAAGCCTGTGTGTGTGTGCGTGCGTCTCTCTTTTGTGAGCCTGGAGTGCCTGTGTGTGTGTCTCTCCGGCGCGCTTCTGTGTGTGTGCGCGCCTCTCTCTCCCGCGCCTGTGTGTGTGTGTGTGCGTCTCTCTTTTGGGAGCCTGGAGCGCCTGTGTGTGTCTCTCTAGCGCGCTCCTGTGTGTGTGCGCGCCTCTCTCTCCCGCGCCTGTGTGTGTGTGCGTCTCTCTTTTGCGAGCCTGGAGCGCCTGTGTGTGTGTCTCTCTAGAGCGCTCCTGTGTTGTTGCACGCCTCTCTCGAGGCGCGTGCTCCTGTGTGTGTGCGCGCTCTCTCTGTCCTCGTGCTGCCTGTGTGTGTGCTCTGTCTCTCGTGCTGTGTGTGTGTGTGTGTGTGTGTCGCGCTCCTCTCGCTCTCTCTCTTGCTCGCTGCATAGGAAATGCACAGGGAGAGACTGAACATGTACAAACCGAAAGGGAACCTGGCTTGTTCGTATACCGAGTGGTGTGGTCATGAACCGAGTGCAAAAGTGTGGCAAACTTTTGGTCGTAAACCGAGTTGTACGTTGTACCGAGACGTTCGTGAACCGAGGTTCCACTGTACAAAACTGGGATAAGGTGTGTAACCAGGCTAGGTAGAAACCTGCTTTCTTATAAATCTCCGTTTAAATGCACAAGTTGTATTAACAGAGTTTTCCTTTGTCAGAAAGGCTCCTATGTTATAGATATGAGCTAAGCAAAAAAAAATTTAAATCATCATAAGCGCAGCCATTCCTTTCATTACTAGTTTAATAGGTTAGAGAGGATGAAATATGAATACACGCGCAAGATGTACCTTGAAAACAAAAGGCTCCAATGCGGCGGAAAGCTCCGGCTTCCAGCGACCTTTTAAACGCTACGGAAATGGAAACTGAATAAACAAATGAAATTCATACTTGAACGCAGTGACTTGAGCTCCGATGCAAAAGTAAAACTTTATACGACCGTCTTACAAAGATACCTGACCTTTGTGAAAAAAAGCAGATAAGAAACAGGTACCACAGAAAAACGTATACATACAAACATTTTAAAGTCTAAATAAAAACAGAGAGCCAGGTCTCAGGTTCCCTATGTATCAAGATATAATCTCATACATACAGGTTACATCTTATACTATTCATTTACCCCCATTATTCAACAATACACTTGATACGTCTAAAAATCATCCGGACTTTGGGGCTACTAGGCTGTATTAAAATAATTACATTTCATTTAGAGGAATGAATAAAAACACAATTGCAGTAAGCTCCTGGTCCCTGTTCAGGGTTCAGTCAATCTGTCTCCAACCGGCTGTACCAAATGAGAGTTTATAAAGCAAAAAAATAAATAAATAAATAAAAATAAAATGTTTCGTTATCTCAGACTTTTAAAAACACGCGGTCCAGTACAGAAAACAACCGGTTTACAGTAAGAGTCCGTTTTAAAAGAGTACGCATTTCATAAGTGGGCCCCTTCTGTACGTAGTTCAGAATACAGACATGTTATTATGTCAGAGCAAAAGCATACAATCTCTGCCTGCGCTTTTAAGCCACTCCTGAATATTCTCAGAGAAGAGGCTCTGTTTGAATTTCCAGACGCCGAGACAAAAACAAATTGAACGGATTACCCGTTTCGGTAAACGGAAAGAACCACTATTGCTGAACATAATAATTAACGGTAACCTATGAGCATTTTTAAATTTAAAACCCCAGCCCCTCTCGTTTTAAACAGCTATCATTTTTAAAAAAGGGAGTTACCAGAGAATCAACTTGTAAACATTAATATTCAAGGAGGGGGCAGACATTCATCAAACGGCTCTTGACAGAAAGGAGAACCGAGCAGGTGAAGGGTGGGATTAAGGAGGAGTCTGGGCGGGGACCGGTTGTGCGTCACCAATCCACCAACAGGGGGCGATATGCATCATTCAATTACACCAATCAGAGAAAAGGGGCGGGGACCGGACGTGGCGTCACAGAAAGGGGCAGGCGGGGACCGGACGTGTGTCACCGAAGGGCCCGGGGACCGGAAGTGCGTCACGGAAGGGGCGGGGCTTAAAGGTCATTAATCATTTTGATTGACAGTTTGACAGAACGTGCCTGCATAATACTACTTAGGGACATCACAGTGCTTTGATCAGGTGGTGGTGGCACAGGTCGCCACCCCAGAAACCCGGAAAAAGAACAGAAGAGAAAGTAGGGGTTAGTACAGATTTTGGAGCCACCATGAATAATCATGATAATTAACCTCTAGAATTACCAGAGTCTACGAAAAAACTCGTAGATCCGGCCCACCTTAAAACCGTTCTCACCTCTCTTTTGTCTTCTAAATGAGCTGATTAAGACGAGCCAGCAAGCAGCCGGCTATTCCATCCCCCACCGTCGCAGAAGGTACACTAAGTTTCCCAGCTCATGCCTTGTTTGATTATCTGGGAGTGACTGAACTTCTAGAGTTTTAGAGTGGAAATAATAGATCGTTATTTGGAACAGACGTATTTCATGCTTGTTCCGTTTCTACAGTAATCTGTGTAAACACATTGTTAAAACAGAAACTTTCTTTAATAAATGTTACAAAATGTAGCATAAACTATAGCATTTGTGAAGCCCTGACGTCCAAACATCAAATAAACACTTTCACAAATGGTTCAACGATGCTACAACACCTTCCGTGGCGTAGCAGTTAAGATTTGCTGACTTAGCGCTACAGCAGCCTTGCCGTGCATTACAGACCCGAGTTTGATTCCCCGCTGGGGAGGAAGTGTTTTTTTTTCTTTGTAACCTCAAACGGACATAAAATTTGTAAATTGGTATACACTGTAAATCGTTAAGTTTAAAATGTTTGATCGCGGTTATTTCTGTTGATTAATTCATTACATTTTTACTTGGAGTCAGAACAGGAGCTTATTCAGCTTATTCAGCTTCTGATCTGACTCTAACAGTGCCACAGTATAAATTCACACCCAATCTGACGCTGTTCGTTTTCAAATAATATTATACTAGTGCGATTATGTTTTCTGATTTGGTACTATTCGCGTCGTCATAGAATGACTTCTTCAAAACGTCACATATATTTGTCTCTTTCTTTTTTTAAATGTGCGTTGATCACCACCAGCATGTTGTAGCACACAGCAACTGGAACTGCATGTTCTTGCGTGCACTGAATAAACGCACTGAATAAGACAGCGCTTATATGCAATCATCAGATTCAAATGTTAACAGTTCACACACATGCAAGGGTCGTCTTTCGTACATTTACAACGTGTGTACCTGTTACAATGTATTCACTTCTCTCTATGCTGTGGTTTCTATTACACACCTGAAAGAAAGACAATATATGTGAAAACATCATCGCACTAATGCAATATTATTTGAAAACGACCAGCGTCAGATCTTTTGTGAATTTATGCTGGGAACTGGAAATTCTCTGATGTGGAATCAGTTCTGTATGGTTTGTGGGCGTGGGTGTGAGTGGTGGACATAACTGGGAATTACTGTGAATGTGCGTGTGTTTTTGAGATTAATGAACAGAGCTGCGAATTACAGGTGCTTGCTCAGTGTAATAGAAACCATAGCACAGAGAGGTGTGTACACTGCAAAACAAGTACACCTGTCGTAAATGTAGGAAGGGCGCTTCTTGGGTGAGCTATAGCGCGTCTTTATGTGAAAACAGCAGTGTCAGATGGGGAGTGTCTGATGATTGCATATAGCGCTGAAGTTAATACTCTTTACTATGCTTTCCTCTGCATGTCCTGGAGTACAAAAGAAACAGCATACAGCAACATGTGGGGACTGGCAAGACTGGGGGAAAAAAAACACGCAGTCGTATGTATCTTGATACACTACAGAGCTATAGCGCGTCTTTATGTGAAAACAGCAGTGTCAGATAGGGTAGGAAGAATGAAAAGTGAATAAAAAAACAAAAACAAAGCTAACCTTTACAAATATCATAAATTACACCGGCTGTTACAGTCTGAAATCAAATGTATGATATTTGGACTTCAGGCTTCATACATTATATAGTTTATGCCTACTTTTTGTCATTTACTACTAGATATGAAAAAAGTTTCTGTTTTAAAAATGTGTTTACATAGATTTACTGTAGAAACGGAACACAAATGAAATGCGTGTGTTCCAAATAACGATTTTATTATTTCCACTCTAAAACTCCACTTCACTCCCAGATAATCAATCAAGGCATGAGCTGGGAGAAATTCGTGCACGTTCTAAGTCAGTGGGGGGATGGAATAGCCGGCTACTTGCAGCTTGTACATTTAGATGACAAAAGACGATGGCGGAGAGGTGCGAAAGGATTTAAGAAGCGATTTAAGGTAGGGACGGATCTATGAGGTTTTTTTGTAGGCTCTGGTAATTCTAGTGTTATTGAATATACAGAGCATCAGGATTAAACTAAGATGAAGCTATGAGAAAGCCATGTTAAAATAATGTGTTTTCAGCAGTTTTTTTAAAGTGCTCCACTGTATTAGCCTGGCGAATTCCTATTGGCAAGCTATTCCAGATTTTAGGTGTATAACAGTAGAAGGCCACCTCACCACTTCTTTAAGTTTATCTCTTGGAATTCTAAACAGACACTCATTTGAAGATCTAAGGTTACGATTTGAAGTGTAAGGTGTAAGACATTTCGAAATATAAGATGGAGCGAGATTATTTAAGGCTTTGTAAACTATAAGCAGGATTTTAAAGTCAATTCAAAATGACACAGGTAACCAATGAAGTGACATCAAAACTGGAGAGATGTGCTCAGGTTTTCTTTTCCTAGTTAAGATTCTAGCAGCTGCATTCTGCACTAATTATGTCTTTTTTGGGTAGTCCTGAGAGGAGAGCGTTGCAGTAATCTAGTCGACTGAAAACAAAAGCATGGATTCATTTCTCAGCATCTTGCAGTGTTATAAGGGCAGGGGTCCCCAACCCCCGGTCCACAGCCGTCTGACAGCCGGGCCGCAAGAGAACTGCCAGCAACGGCGACTCACTCAGACTTTTCAGAACGCTTGGCGGGGCGGGGCTTTGCAGCGGTGCAGAGAGAGGAGAGAGACTATTACAACAAAGTATTTTTATGGTCCCGACAGTTTCCCCATATGACATGAGTCTGTAGAAAATCACGTTACTACAAAGTACATTCAACAGATGCTTTCATTACAACGAAGTGACCTTGAAATGCTTGAACGAATCATCCACAGAGCAGTTAGATCTGTGGTTGCAGCTCAGTTGTGCACGTTTGCACAACGATCCCCAAACAGAAACATTGTAAAAAAATCTTTCTTCGAACTTTCCTCGTACTGGTTTTTTTTTTTTTTTGCTGTTTTTGTTGTCTGTGGTTTTCATTGATTCCTTTTGCTTATTGGCTTGTCAACATTTGAAGAACAATCCATTGGAATTTAACTCATTGTCACCCTCCTATAGAAACAGCAGACAACGAAAAAAAGATGCAGTGTTAATGTTTGTGATGTGCAATCTGTAGTGAATGGCAAATGTAAAGCATATGTCTTTGTTATATACAAAAAAAGAATGAAAAATCTCAGATTGCAAACGTATGCGAACTGCTTAATAACTTTAATAATAATGATAGAAATGTTATGTAAATTGTGTATAAAAACTGCCCCCCCCCCCCCCCCAAAACCGGTCCGTGGAAAAATGTGCATCTAATAAAGTGGTCCTTGCTGTCAAAAAGGCTGGGGACCACTGTTATAAGGGGTCTAACTTTGCTATATTTCTTAAGTGGAAAAATGCTGTCCTAGTAATCTGATTAATGTGTGATTTAAAAATTCAGGTCAGAGTCAATAGTTACCCCTAAATTCCTTACCTCCATTTTGACTTTTAATCCCAATGCATCAAGTTTATTTCTAATAACCTCATTATATCCATTATTGCTAATAACTAAAATTTCTGCTTTCTCTTTATTTAGTTTGAGAAAATCACTACTCATCCATTCAGAAACACAAGGTAAGACATTGTGTCAGTGAATCAAGAGAGTCAGGGTCGTCAGGCGCTATTGATAAATACAGTTGTGTGTCGTCAGCATAGCTTGTGGTAGCTCACGTTATGCCCTAACGGAAGCATGTAAATCGAAAAGAGAGCAGCGGACCCAGGATAGAGCCTTGTGGAACACCATATAGAATATCATGTGTCTTTGAAGTATAATTATCACAACTTACAAAGAATTTTCTACCTGCCAGGTTGGATTCAAACCAATTTAAGACACTGCCAGAGAGGCCCACCCATTGATTAAGGCGATTTCTAAGAATATTGTGATCAATGGTATCAAATGCGGCACTCAGATCTAAGAGGATGAGAACTGATAAACGGCCACTGTCTGCATTTACCCACAAGTCATTTACTACTTTAACGAGTGCAGTTTCTGTACTGTGATTTGTTCTGAAACCCGACTGAAACTTATCAAGAATAGCATGTTTATTGAGGTGGTCATTAAGCTGCATAATGACTGCCTTCTCTAGAATTTTACTTAAGAAAGGCAGGTTAGAAATAGGTCTAAAATTTTTCAAAAGCAGAGGAGTCAAGATTATTTTTCTTGAGCAGGGGTTTAACTACAGCAGTCTTAAGACAGTCTGAGAAGACCCCGTATCTAATGACGAGTGTACTATGTCAAGAATGCTATCAATTAGCACGCCCGATACTTCTTTGAAAAAACCTGTTGGTATTGGGTCCAAGGATGCAGGTGGAGGGTCTCGGTTGAGAAATTATTTTATATAAATCAGGTAAATCTATCCTGGTGAAAGAATTTAATTTGTTTAAAATGGAGTACCGGGGTTTAAGTGGTTCAGTATTGGGGAGATGTACTATATTATTTCTAATATCATTAATTTTTTGATTAAAAGATACAGCAAAAGCCTCACAAGTTTCACTGGAAGTTTTTTGGAAGCATTCCATTGAGTAACCTGGATTTAGCAGATGATCAATCATAGAGAATAAGACTAGAATTACTAGCATTGTTATTTATAATTCTAGAGAAATAACAGTGCCTCTCAAGACGGACTATGTTGTTGTATTCTGTTATTTTAACCTTCAGTATTTCATAATGGACAGTCAGATTAGTTTTTCTCCATCTACGCTCAGTTCTCTGGCATATTCTCTTAAGATCAGACGCTCTTTGAGTCTTCCACAGCATAACAGTACTAGAAGATTTTTTAACTATCTTTTCAGGTGCGACTATGTCAGCAGCAGCTCTCACCTTAATATTAAAATTATCCACCTTACTATTTACATTATTCTCACTATTGTAGTAGCACTACAAATGCACTGGTTGCTTAAAATGTTTGTAAATTTTGAAGCTGCTGATGATTCAAAGAAGCGTTTTTTAACAATATACTTCTCGTGAATATTTTCTGTCATTATTTCTATATTAAATAGTAACAAAAAATGGTCTGATAGACCAATATCAATGATCTGCTTCACATCAACTTTTAGTTCTTTGGTAATTACGAAGTCTAACGTGTGACCTGCTTTATGTATAGGCTGACTAATGTGCTGGCTCAAATCAAAAGAGTCCAGGAGGTTCATGAATTCTTTTACTTTCGGGTCACACTGATTATCGATATGAAAGTTAAAGTCACCTACTATTAGGAAACATGTCATAGTTCGTAATTACAATTGACACCAAGTCTGAGAATTCCTCAAAGAAACATGCATTATATTTAGGAGGTCTATACACAGATAATTGCGGTGGGTTGGCACCCTGCCTGGGATTGGTTCCTGCCTTGTGCCCTGTGTTGGCTGGGATTAGCTCCAGCAGACCCCCGTGACCCTGTGTTCGGATTCAGCGGGTTGGAAAATGGATGGAATGGATACACAGATAATACTAGAAACTGAGAAACTCCATGAATAACAACGGCAAGATACTCAAAGGACTTGAATTTGCCAAAGCCGACATCTTTACACTTTAACCGGCTCGAGTAAATGTTTGCTAAGCTGCCGCCTTTCTTATCTTGGCAATCCACATGAGCAAGCTGTAATTTGGAGGAGCAGATTCGATTAAAACAGCCACACCATCTGAGCTAAGCCACGTTTCACTTAGTGCAATAAAATCAATTTTCCTATCACTAATAAGATCACTGATGGAAAACGTCTTGTTGGTTAATGCTCTAACATTTAATAGAGCCATATTTAATGTTTCGGAAGAGCAGAACTGAATTGTATGTGCGTTATGAGTATTTGAGATAGAAATTAAGTTATTTTTATTAGCGCCACTCTGCGTATTTTTTATTTAATCTATAATCATTTTTATAGTTTTAATGCATTGTTCATCTATAATTAAATTATTCGTATTTATGCCGTGCTGCCTAGATTTTTTACATGCACTGAAGTTAGTTATTAGAGTGTTAATGCAGTGCACTTTTGAGGAAGAATTTTCTTACCGAAATATCATATGCATAACGGAAGGGGTTTAGAAGTAAAAATAGAGAGTCAGGAGAGACAAATTACCTTAACGATGTTTTCGGAGAGGACGCGCGTGCCGAATCTATTTGGATGCAGACCATCCCGCTTAAAGAAACGCGGCCTCTCCCAGAAGAGGTCCCAGTTGTCTATGAACCCGATGTTTTGACTCTCGCAGAAGCCTTTCAGCCAGATGTTTAACGCCAGCAGACGACTGTAATACTCGTTTGATCCTCTAACGAGAGGTAAGGAACCCAAGATGAAAATTCTTGCAGCCAGGGGTTCTGTCCTTCGTGGCTTTAAATAGTACTGCAAAGTCCCGCCTTGAGAATCTCCGACTGTCGGTGTCTAACGTCGTTAACCCCGGCATGTATCACAATGGATCCCACTGCCCTGTTTCTTGTGCCTCTCGAAGACTGTCGGCGCACGTCTCATAACATCTCGGACATGAGCACCGGGAAAACAAGAGACAAAAGATTTCTGATTAGGGCATGCAATGTTTAGGTTTCTTACGATTGAATCACCAATCATAAATACATCACCCAGGGTTGAAGGCAAACTGGGGGTGCGGAGAGGGTCGAACTAGTTCTGGGTGGAGATGCTTGCCTGTGCTGATGGAGGTGTTCTAGCCTTAAACCCCTGCCTGCATAGCTGAAACAGGCCGGATTCTTCATCATTGGTGTCATTGCTCCGACAACGAGACGCTGGAGTGAAGCTCACTTGGCCTTGAAAGTGAGCGGCACAGTGTGGAGTTGGATGTTACCGAACCACGGTTTGCTCTGACGATTTCTGATGTCGGGGAGGATTTTTCCAGCAGATCCCTCAGGTGCCTCTGACTGGACAGGAGTTTCTGGATCTGGATGTCAAGAGCCTGGAGTTCTTTGACGACGCGCTTCATCTCCCCGTTGGTCATTGTTTGCTTCTACTTCTGCTTTGTGCCAAGTATTGAGCAGAATTCAACAGTAGATGATATCACATAATACGATTTGGATTTGTTCAGAGTCCTGGAGACCATTTTGCATTTATCTTAGATAGTAAAATTCCTTGTCAAACTCTTAGTTGACTGCGTTTTGCCAAAACCATAAAGCTAAGTTTATTGTCCCTGATATGCAAACTGCCAAATAACTTTAATAAAATCATACATGCAGTCATGTCCATAAGTATTTGGACAATGACATCATTTTCATAATTTACTCCACCACAATAGGTTTGAAATTAAACAATCATTATGTGATTGAAGTGTAGAGTTTTCAGCTTTAATTTAAGGGATTTGCTAAAAATATTGAATGAGTTGTTTAGAAAATACAGATTTTTTTTTGCAAGGTCGCCCTATTTTCAGGGGCTGAAAAGTATTTGGACAAACTAACATAATCATAAACTTAATGATCATTGTCAATATTTGGATGAAAATCCTTTACAGTTAATGAACCCATGGCCATCTCCAAGTGCTGGGTTTCCGCCCTACTGATGCTTTGCCAGGCCTTTACTGCAGCTGTCTTTGGCTCCTGCTTGTTTGTTAGACTTTCTGCCTTCAGTTTTGTCTTCAGCAAGTGAAATGCATGTCCAATTGGGTTCAGGTCAGTTGATTGACTTGGCCATTGAAGAATATTCTTCTTGTTTGCCTTGAAAACCACTTGGTTTGCTTTCACAGTATATTTGGTCTCATTGTCCATCTGTACTGTGAAGCATCATTCTATCAGTTTTGCAGCACTTAGCTGAATCAGAGCAGATGCTGTAGTCCTATACACTTCAGAATTCATCCTGCCACTTCTGCCAGCAGTCATATCATCAATAAACACTAGTGACTGACTTACAGTCATATGAAAAAGTTTGGGAACCCCTAATTCTTTGGATTTTTGTTTATCATTGGCTGAGCTTTCAAAGTACCAACTTCCTTTTAATATATGACATGCCTTATGGAAACAGTAGTATTTCAGCAGTGACATTAAGTTTATTGGATTAACAGAAAATATGCAATATGCATCATAACAAAATTAGACAGGTGCATAAATTTGATGAGTGTCTGGATTCTAGATGGAGGTATTTTTGACCATTATTCAATATAAAATCTCTCCAGTTCAGTTAAATTTGATGGCTGCTGAGCATGGACATCCTGCTTCAAATCATCCAATAAATTTTCAATGGTATTCAAGTCAGGGGACTGTGACATCCATTCCAGAACATTGTACTTCTCCCTCTGCATGAATGCCTTTGTAGATTTCGAACTGTGTTTTGGGTCATTGTCTTGTTGGAATATCCAAACCCTGCATAACTTCAACTTTGTGACTGATGCTTGAACATAATCCTGAAGAATTTGTTGATACTGGTTTGAATTCATCATTCTTGGAATGCAGTGTTCTTCTTCTGCCATGCAAAGCGCTTTTTGTTTTAACCAAATAACTCAATTTTTGTCTCATCAGTCCAAAGCACTTTGTTCCAAAATGAATCTGGCTTGTCTAAATGAGCATTTGCATACAACAAGTGACTCTGTTTGTGGTGTGAGTGCAGAAAGGGCTTCTTTTTCATCACCCTCACATTCAGATGTTCTTTGTGCAAATTGCGCTGAATTGTAGAACGATGTACAGATACACCATCTGCAGCAACATGTTCTTGTAGGTCTTTGGAGGGTGATCTGTGGGCTGTCTGTAACCATTCTCACACTCCCGTGCATATGCCACTCCTGTATTTTTCTTGGCCTGCCAGACCTGGGTTTAACAGCAACTGTGCCTGTGGCCTTCCATTTCCTGATTACATTCCTTACAGTTGAAACTGACAGTTTAAACCTCTGAGATAGCTTTTTGTAGCCTTCCCCTAAACCATGATACTGAATAATCTTTGTTTCAGATCTTTTGAGAGTTGCTTTGAGGATCCCATGCTGTCACTCTTAAGAGGAGAGTCAAAGGGAAGCGCAACTTGCAATTGACCACCTTAAATACCTTTTTCTCATGATTGGATAAAACCTGTCTATGAAGTTCAAGGCTTAACAAGCTAATCCAACCAATTTGGTGTTGCGAGTAATCAGTATTTAGCAGTTACATGCATTCAAATCAGCAAAATTTCAAGGGTACCCAAATTTTTGCACAGCCAGTTTTTCACATTTGATTTAATTTCATACAGTTAAATACTGCTTCACTAAAAAATCTTTGTTCAGAAAACACCCCAGTATTCAGATGTACCTAGGAAATGAAAGACATACCACTGTTATCTTTTTTGTTGAAAGTAGAGTAAATTATTATGCAGGCTGAGAGGGGTACCCAAACTTTTTCATAAGACTGTATTGTTGTGTTCAGTTGTAGTTTCTGCCAGAACGCTAGGGGGAGATTTTAAAAAATGTGTTACCTGTTGAAAGAATAGGAAAGGATCCTTGAATAAAAGAATGTTCTTGATTGGAGATCAGTGTGTGCCTGTCGTAAAATAAAGAAGTTAACGTTCGCAGTTATCCATAGCTGGCTAATTATTTAACCCTACTCTGGTCACAACAAAATTGGTGACGAGGTTCTCCTCTTTATATTGTGCATGCTTGCAGTGAAAATGGCTGTTGCTAATGTGCCTTTTCCAAGCTTTTTTCTTCCGAGTCCCGGCGACCCTGCAGTGCCTTTCGCAACATGGCTTTAGATGTTCAATAACTATCTGCTTGTCACTGACGCAACTGGGGATGATTGACCTGACGCTAGGAAGAGAACTGTGCTACTTCATTGTCTCGGGACCGAAGGTCAGTGAATTTTTTACACCCTGCCTAACACAGGTACTACCTTTGATACCGCATTAGAAGTTTTGAAAGTATACTTTGTACCTAAAGCTAATGCAGTCGTTGAGCGCCATACATTTCGTAAGAGGACCCATGGACCACAAGAGACTGTTTTACAATACGTGGCGGCACTACATGAGCTTGTCGCAACATGTGAATTTGCCGAAAACACGGAAGAAATGATTCATGACCATTTGAATGAGTATGTATATAGCCCATGCATACGTGAAAGATTGCTGTTGGAGCCAGGCCTTACGTTGGATAAACCAGTAACTCTTGCTACTCAGTTAGAAGCGGCCATTGATCAGGCTAAAATCATTTCTATGAACTCCAGCATCATGCCAGTACAGACAGTGCAGCATAAACAGGAATAAACCCAGACAGCACCTGCTACTACTCTGTCTGCTAACCCTGCTATGGGGAAAGTGTGCTTTCGATGTGGATCACTCGTGGCTAACTGAGTGAGCTGCCCTGTCGCAAAAGCAACTTGTAGGCATTGCTGCACGGGAAGTACGTGAGGTTGAATTGCCAGAAGTTACTGTACTATATACAAAAAATACAATGCATACACCTGCTAAAATTACTTGTGCAGTGGAAATCTCAGCTCCATGCTCATATTCCTGCTCACTGGACCTGATTGTTGACACTGGCTCATCAGTCTCAATATTACCACACTGCGTTTACACCCGTCACTTCAGCAACATTCCTCTGACAAAACCTACAGTGAGACTTGTGACGTATTGAAAATCTCATATCCCTGTACTTGGGTGCCTATCTGTAATTGTGTGTTTACATGGCCGTATGACTGTGGCTACATTTTTCATTGTGGAAAATTGAACCCCACTAATGGGTGGTGACTTAATGTCACTTTTTACATGTGCACAATCGTGAACAATAAAGCTATGCCTTCTGATGCTGCAGCTTCCACTCTGCCTGTGCCAGTCTTACAGTGCGCTGCTGTGCCTGTGTCCATTGGCTGTGTTTAAAAACGTCATCCACCGCATTAAGATCGATGAGAGAGTACCTCCTGTGTGATAGAAGCTGCGCCGCTTACCTCTGTCGGTTGGAGATGCTGTGTCTGAAGAACTTGATCGCCTGCTCACTGCTGGTGTCATAGAACGAATTGATGCTTCTGCTTGGGTCTTACCTATTGTAGTCACTCAGCACAAATCTGGTAACATTCGCATGTGTATTGATCTGCGAGAGCCCAATAAAGCAGTTGCCACATATGGATGAACTCCTTTGTGCACTCAGAGGGACTACAGTATTTCTACCATTGACTTAGCCAGTGCCTACTACCAAGTCTGCATGGCTGCATGAGGACAGTCGAGACCTGACTGCTTTCATTACACATGAGGGCCTCTTCAGTTTTGTCGGGTTCCTTATAGTTTGGTGTCTGCACCCTCCGCCTTCCAGAAAATGATGACTTGCTATTCTCTCTGCCTTACCTGGTGTTAGTACATGGACCTGACCTGACTACCTATGACAAGACCTTACAAACTGTGTTATGCCGACTGGAAGCTGCTGGCCTGTAGTTAAACAGTGACAAGTGCAAGTTTCGTCAGTCCAGCCTTCCCTTCCTTGGGCATATAGTGCTTCCTGATAAGGCCCATTTACAAGCCATCTATTAATGCTCCTGCACCCACAGATACTGCTACTTTGCATTCTTTCCTTGGGCTGCTGTCTTGGTACTCTAAATTTCTACCAAACCATGCTACTGTCATTGAAACCAATGCACACATGCTTGAGACAACCTGCAGGTGCATTCCAGTGGATGGCTGATGCTCAGAAGAGCTTTGAGCAGGTACAAACGTTGCTAGTGGATAGCCCTGCTTTGGCACTTTTTGACCCTACACTGCATACTGTAGTTTCCACTGATGCTTCTGGCTACGGTCTGGGAGCCATTCTTTCTCAACTCAGTTCTGACAACGTAGAAAGAACTGTGGCATTTGCTTCGCGGACTCTTTCCACTACAGAACGTAAAATATTCAATAGTGGAAAAAGAAGCGCTGGCCTGTGTGTGGGCGGTAGAGAAGGGGTGCACGTACCTGTGGGACGTTGTTTCACCCTGCACACGGACCATCAGGCATTGACAACTCTGTTGACCACCAAGGGGATTGGTCATGCTGGGATGCACATTGCGAGATGGTCTGTACGTCTTCTGTTATTTAACTATGATGTAATATATCGCCAAGGTTATCAGAATGCTCCTGCTGACTGCCTGTCTCGTCTGCCCTTACTTATTGCTCCTGCAACTGCTGACGATGCTGAACCAGAGTTTGTTGCTCTCCTGTCTGTGGCACATAAGACATTGTCTCCTGCTGATTTGGAGTCTGCTTGTGCTGAATGTCCAGACCTCACTAAGCTACGTACACAGATTGCGTGGAGCTGGCCTCCTTCTCCAAAGGCTTTGGATGCTGATCTGCTGCTATACTACAAGCTCCGTCTGGAACTTTCTGTCAGTGACAACTTTGTGTTTCGTGGTTCACGTCTGTTTGTGCCAGCTAGCCTTCGTTCGTCCATAATTGCAATTGCACACGAGAGTCACCAAGGTGTGGTACGCACAACAATGACAGAGAGAACTTTACTGGTGGCCAAATATGGACACTGAAGTTTGTACTGCCATTAGTTCTTGTCAGACATGCCAGTTGAATGACAAAACAGCTCATCCACACCCCGCTCCCTTATAGCCTACACCTTTTCCAGATGGCCCATGGAAAAAACTGGCTTTGGACATTGTAGGACCCTTTGACACTGCTGCCTCGGACTGTAGATATGCCTTGACCCTGATTGACTACCACATTGACTATTGACTGGCCGGAAGTAGCCTTCACCCCATCACTACTGCTAATGTACTCACATTCCTGTCTTCTGTTTTCAGTCACCATGGTAACCCCGTGAGTCTGGTGACAGATAATGGGGTTCAGTTTACCTCTGCTGCTTTTCTGGAAGAAAGACAGATTAAACATCACCACTCCTCACTGTATTACCCTGCTGCCAATGGAGCTGTAGAGCTGTTCAATCATGTACTGAAAGATACAATTCAACTAGCTATTCAAGAACACCGTTCCTGGAAAGCTGCCATTACAGACTTTTTGCATGTCTACCGTTGCTACTCCCACACGCAACTACTGGTGTTTTCTCCATTTGTACTCCTTCATGGTCGAAGGATGTGCACAAAATTGACCATACTACCACCTACTTCTTCAGGTTCACAGTCTGCCAGTGATGTCCGTACCACAGTTGAGCAACACCAAAACAGAATGAAAGTCTACACTGATGCCAAACGTAGTGGCTCACTTGCCTAGTTTCAAAACAGGGATAAGGTGAGGGTCAGAAATCCTCTGCTTGTTCCAAAAGGACACCAGAAGTTCAGCAACCTTATCACTGGGTGCTAATTCATACGTATTGAGTGATGGAAAAACCTGGACTGCATCTCATCTGGTTGCTTTTCTAGACTGTGCGTCTACACCTGTCCAGAAGGAAATCAAGCCACCAGAGCTTCCTCAGTCACCCAGACCTAAACACAGTACTCACCCACCAAACTGGTTGAAGGACTGTGTTACTTAAAATAATATTGCTGAACCTGTGTAATAATATACTTGCATTTGCTTTATTCTGGTTGTGGAATATACACATCATGTTCTCTTAACTTTAATTATTTCATTGCTTGATTACAAGGAAGTTCTGGGAATTTTTGTCATGTTAATCTCATTAGCAGGTAGAAGCAAAGCTTTTCTTTAAAAAAAGAAAAGGAAAATGTTGTGTTCAATTGTAGTTTCTGCAGAACGTTTGGGGGAATTTTAAAAAAATGTGTTACCTGTTGAAAGAATAGGAAAGCAGTCTTTAGTAAAAGAATGTTCTTCTTGATTCGAGATCAGTGCATGCCTGTCATAAAAATAAAGAAGTTAATGTTCTGAGTTATCCATGGCTGGCTAATTATTTTACCCTGCTCTGGTCACAACACTTATAGTCACAGCCATGCATGATTATGCCGTAAAACTGCCTCCACCATGTTTCACAGATGTGGTATTCATTGGATCATGAGCCGGTTCTTCTCTTCTCCATACTCTTCTCTTTCCAACATTCTGGTATATATTGATCTTAGATTCCATTGTCCAAAGAAAATTGTTGCAGAACTTGTCAGGCTTTTAAAAATGTTTTCAGGTAAAGTCTAATGTGTCCTTCCTATGCTTGAGGTTTACCAGAGATTTGATCTTGTGGTAAACCATCTATTTTTACTTTCATGAAGTCGTCTCTATATTGTAGACTTTGGCAATGATAGGTCTACCTCCCCGAGAATGTTCTTGATTTGGCTAAATGTTGTGAAGGGATTCTTCTTCTTCACCAAGGACAGAATTTTGCAATCATCCAGCACAGTTGTTTTCTGTGGTTTTCCAGACCTTATGGTGTTGCTGAATTCACCAGTGTGTTCCTTTTTTTTTTAAGAAAGTACCAACTGATTTATTTACCCACTACTTGTGTTTCTGCTGGTTTCTCACCCTACAACAACAACAACAACAACAACATTTATTTATATAGCACATTTTCATACAAAAAGTAGCTCAAAGTGCTTTACATAATGAAGAAAAGAAGAATAAAAGACAAATAAGAAATTAAAATAAGACAACCTTAGTTAACATAAAAAGGAGTAAGGTCCGATGGCCAGGGTGGACAGAAAAAACAAAAAAAAACTCCAGAAGGCTGGAGAAAAAAAATAAAATCTGTAGGGGTTCCAGGCCACGAGACCGCCCAGTCCCCCTTTGGGCATTCTACCTAACATAAATGAAATAGTCCTCTTGGTAGTTCGGGTTCTCATGGAGTCACTTGATGCTGATGGTTATACAGACTTCTGGCTTTTAATCCATCCATCATTGTTGGAACATCATGGTGCTTTGGGTAGATGGTGGTGGCACAATGATGATAATGATAATAATAATAATGATGGGCTGTTTTTACTTGCATTGACAGCTTCTAAATACAAATTCATTTATTTTTTATTTGTTTACATTTATTTGGCCAGCACTTTTATCCAAAGCGACTTACAATGTTTGTGATATAATTGGCTAGATTTCTTTCTGTTTTCTCCAATTGGAGCACAGGCAGGTGAAGTGAATTGCTCAGGGTCACACAGTGTCAGTGGTGGGATTCCATACTTAGAATCAATTCAGACCCTTTTCCTGTTTAATAGTTAATGAAATATTGAGAGAACTGCTCCCACCTAGCTATGGAACAGTTTGTCAGTCAAATGTCCATATACTGGAGAGGGGGGGAATTGATTATTAATAATTAATTAATAATTGATTAATTATTGGAAGGAAAACATAATATTGGAATAAAAAAAAATATGGTCTGGTCAGAGTAATCAGAGTATTGTATTAACTGTAGAAGACATTGATACGCAAAACTTAACAAACATAATGGAACAGCACCACTTAGCAGGTTGTCAACATATTACAAACTTAACTCGAAAAATCTTTTTTTTTTAAATAAGGTAAGAAGTTTATCAACATTATTCAACCTTAAAATGCAGCCTTCATAAAGTCTATGTGAAGGTCAAAATTAAAAAAAAAATGTTCTCAAGCAAACTACTTCTCTCTAGATTATCTCTAGCATATCACAACAGCTTAGCTATTAGCTTGCCAAACTAACTTGATTGATTAAGTGGTCTCCTCCCGTTATGAAATGTATTATTTTCTTAGACTAAACCAATATTGTGAAAAGCAAACGATGCTCCATTACACTTCATAAGGCAAGGATTTATTGGAGTATGAACTAATATGCTTTTTTCTTACATTTGGGGGAAACTAAAAAGCACATTAAAGTTTTTAACCATACTTAAGACCCGACTGAAAGCATACCTAAACCTTCAGTGTTTTAGTCAAAAAATAAAAATATTAAATAACAGTGACTCTGTATTTATAATTTATTCTACCATTCCAGGATCTCATGTGCTTTGGGTTGGCTAACACTTTAGCAAAACTTGGAGCTACACTGCAAATTAAATCCAGATTCACAAATTTAAAGTATATATTATTTGCTGTACAGAAAACACAGCAGAATGTTTGATTTTATTTTTAATACTACAAACTTTTTATCACAGAATTCATAATCAGGCTATAATATGCTGTCAAGCCTAAATTTATAAGAATATTCATCCCATTGTCCCAGCAGATTCATAAATAACTTCTTTTGTAAATATAGGTTTCTTGTATTTTTATTGCAACATTAACAGTATCAAAATTAAAACTCATACTTAATGCAAATTTTATAAGCTTAATTTATTTTATATCTGTTGAATATCAATGAATCAATGATAGCTTTTGTCTTTTTCATTTTTAAAACTGTGTGTAGAACCTCTGGAACCCTGATGCATACATGTAAAGTACATGTAAAGTACTGAACAAAAAGTCTGATGCCACCCAAAAATTTGTCATGGTAGTTTTCTGGGGCCATGTTTATTGTGTGATGAAAACACTATATAACAGTAGAGTAGTTACAAATGAACATTGATACAATAAAATAACTACAAGAATGTTTTGTGTTTTTCAGAAATGTATGTATATTACTGTAGTTTGAAACACAGAACATGTTTGGTTACTAGATTGTCCTCACAGCATCACTGGCATTATACTGGTTTGTAAATTCTACTAATATCAAACCTATAGAGATTAACCAAACCATGTTTTTTGGTGCAATTTAGCAAATAAATGGGTATGTTAAATGTTTAAAACAGATACTCGGATGTCTGAAGGAAAGATCTGGTAATGGTTATACAAACACAATTTGATAGACATAAAATCATCATTTTTAAGTCATCAAGGCTATGTATGATCAGAGAGCAGCAGCACAAAAACAAAGTGAAAGACCCAAAAAAATGTATCTGATGAACAAAACTTAAAGGGTCAAAGGAAATCTTTGAAATAATTGGTTAGTATTAGGTAGTCATCTTGCACAAAAAATACATGCTTCAACCGTGCAAATAAAGTCTCTCTATTATAAAAAAAAAAGAGACGTGATCTTTTGAAGAGAAACAGAGAGACAGAGACACTTTCACGTCCAGTGAGATTGTCAAGTCACGTTATACTTACAACCTTTGGAAGCAAGTCCTGTGGTACACATGCAGAGCAGGTTAGAGATAATGGAAGTAGGAAAATTTGAAAGTCTCAAAAAAAGGAGAGTAAAGATCGCATTCGCACAAAAAAACAGAAAATATTACTGGGTGAAATAACAGAACAGCGAAAAGAGAATAGTGTTTGAGAATGTCTAGGGGAGAAGAGAGACGAAATGCAGATCACGCGGCATGGCAGCAGCAGCAAGCCAGCAGCTGATCGAGCAAAGAGGAGGTAAAACAAAACTATATTTGTTTCCCATTGTATAACCATTTAAGAGGGGTTTTGGAGGAGCAGCCGCGTCTCCTTGTGCTGCATTAAGCCACCCTCTTCACAACGCTGCATAGTGCAGGTGGGAGAGGGCTAAGGGGTTGGCAAGCGAAGAAATAAATAATCTTGTAGGACACATTGCAGCTAAGGGACCATTCTTGTAGAGAACAAGCAGGAGACTGAGGTACAAGAAAGAAATTCAACTATTGAGAACATCCAGTCTGCAGTCTTCTATGAAGCACTGTGGTGGTTTATCATTGTTTGGGGGATCATTTTAACTTAAGAGTATAGTGGAGTTGGTCTAAATTACTGGAATGATGAGTGCTGATAAATATAAATTAATTTTGATTCATTGTGCTATAGTTCCAAGAAAATCATTCTAGAAGAAATGTTATCTTTCTCAGCATGATAACAGCTAGACATGCTATAAGAAGCTTGAACAAATTATGCACCGGTATAGTAAAGCAAACTGCTTTTGTGTTACATTCTAATAGATGCCACTCAAAATACTAACTTATTTTAGAAACTCAAGATGTTCTTGTTACATTTTGGTGTATCTGTGTTTCCCGATGTTTGTATAGTGTTTTCAAACTAACTGTCTATAAAAATAGTTTTGTTGGGGGTACTTCATAATTTTCCTTGAGTACATTTACACATACATTACTGTGGATGCAAATAAAGAAGTTTAGTTACTCTGCTTCGCTGAGAACGATGGTTTATCACACTCTAAAAAGACACATTCAGGTAAATTAGAAGGTAATTATCCATATTTCAAATAAGTGATTTATCACACAGCGTCTAGCAAAGTTTCACCGATTTCTGGCCTAAAATCACATACCTCAAATACTTTCAGTGTTTATGGTATAACCTGATTGTAACTAATTACAAATAATTTTTAAAAATTCTGCCCTTTCAGCGGAAGAATTATTAGCCAATAACTACTAAAGTGCTGCACATTTGCATCTAACTTTTATCCACACCCCTCTGGCTGCTGTGTAAATGTTGATTATAGCCATTCATGATTTAAGAAGATACCTTTGTCCTCATTTTTCATTAATGCTATTGGGTGTGGTTTGTCTTTGTGTATATCTCCATTAAAGAAGAGGCAGTTTGTCTTTATATACTGTGGAACGAGCCTCGGACACATACAGACGGACATCATTTTAAAGTCCAACACACGTTTATTATAATTATTATAGTGCACAAACCCAGTGCCGCCGCACCAATCATCCCAACAGTCCAGGCCAACACCACAGTCTGCCTTTCCTTTCTTCAGGACGCCTCTTTCCTCTCCCAGACCTCGTCCTTTTCCACCCGACTCCAGCCCTGAATGAAGGGAGGCGGCCACTTTTATTGTCCCCCGGATGTGCTCCAGGTGTGCTCCGGCAATCTTCCACCGACATGCCCCAGTGTGGCGGAAGTGCCAGCTGTATCCCCGGAAGCACTCCGGGTGTCCCTGCTCCTCTTCCCCCCAGCACTTCCTGGTGTGGCAGACATGCTGAGGGCCATGGCTCTCCAGGCATTGGGGCGCCCCCTGGCAGTGACCACGGGCCCCTCCAGGGTTGAGCTTCAAAGCTCTGTACCCGTGGCCCCCACAGCAACCAGGGTGGTCGCCCCCTCATGGTCTGGAGGAGGCGTGAGCCCTCCTCCGGTCCTCCTGGGCATCCCGGCTGGGTACCACCCCCAGCCACGTGCCACAATACCATGATTTTGACTTTTAACTGCATAGCCTAACCATAGCATTCAATGCAATTTATACACAGAATTCTTATTTAGAAAATATAAGTTTAAATTTAGCTTTATAGTACAACATTAATGTCATTGTTTACTTGACTTAGAAAGTGTTCTTTTTTTAATCAGTAAAATTAACTCGTGCTATTTGAATTATATAGCACTATAGTGACATTTTGTTTTTCCTATATTTTGTTTGCATATAGAGGGAATATGTTATGCTTATACTAATATTGGGATGATTGAATCTTCAGGAGTTTTCATTATATCACATATTTGTCTTTGGGATCAGTGCAATTATAAAACAATGAAGCAGTTTTTTAATTTATTTTCCTTTTCTGAAACCAGTGTTTGATGTTGATGGAATATTTTATTTAGTAAGATATCTTTTACTGTCAACATTCTGCTGCAATGTTTCCTATAAGTTTATACTTTATAATTCTGAAAAAAAAATAGTATTTCTAAATCACACAATGTTTTGTTGTAATTTCTTTCTCAGTTTTAAAAAAGGGAAAAATTACTTTATGATATAGAATATGCACAGGCCCAAGTGGTACAAGGGTAGCTGCTCTACTTTTTATTTATTAGCACTTTAGTGTTAATTGGAATTTAGGTAAGAAGAATAAGCAAATTAAGGGTTCTAAATCTTAACAAACAAGTTAACTAAAACTTTCACAACAATTTAGATAAAATAAATTGACTTCATATAAATACATGGGGTTTATATGAAATTTTGTAGCCAAGTATGACTACAGTATACAGGATTAAAATATCATAGGAGAATTTCAATACAGTTTTTGACACGTCTTTATAGTAATACGGATTCCTAAAAGAGAAATGAAGAATTACAACCACTATTTTAGTAACATGTAATGTAAAGTTTTAAGGATATATTTTTAATGTTTATTTTCATGTCCATTTGTGTATTTGTCACCATTTAAAATTAACAGATACTAACTCAGATTCTATCTGTTTTGTTATTTACATTCTTTATTTTTCAGTCTCTAACATAACAAAGGGTTTATCCATCATAAGTAGATCTAATTCATTAACATTTGACTTAAAATCAAATAATATCAAGTTCAGTACTTTCAGATAATAAAAAAAGAACACTATTTTAAACTTACATGTTTGCTTTTATATTTTTTCTATATTATTAATTAAAATTACCAATTTGAGTAATTTTTGCTTATTTTTATATTAATTATCCATCCATTATCCAACCCACTATATCCTAACACAGGGTCACGGGGGTCTGCTGGAGCCAATCCCAGCCAACACTGCGCAAGGCAGGAACAAATCCTGGGAAGGGCGCCAGCCCACCGCAGGACACACACACCCACACACCAAGCACACACTAGGGACAATTTAGGATCGCCAAAGCACCTAACCTGCATGCCTTTGGACTGTGGGAGGAAACCGAGCACCTGGAGGAAACCCATGCAGACACAGGGAGAACATGCAAACTCCACGCAGGGAGGACCCGGGAAGTGAACCCAGGTCTCCTTACTGTAAGGCAGCAGCGCTACCACTGCACCACTGTGCTGCCCATTATATTAATTATTCTAAATCTAAATTATAAAATGTAAAATGATGTTGTAACTAGTCTGACCATGTTGATTTCAACCTGAGAGTGGTTATACATTCATATTGTGAATTGTTTTAATAAATATCCCCTATGAAAATATAATGACAGTAGTAATTCTTATATTAGTTGTTCCATTTTTATGTTTTAATTTTCATGTGTCCAGCGGCAACTGTCCTTTCTAGTTTCCAAGTAGCCAATTAGGGATATACCTACAGAATGCTAGAGGTAAATCTTCAGGCAAATAAACTGAAGACATGCATTGCCTCTGATCTGCTTTTTATGAACTAAAGTGTATTAAAAATACATGGTGACATATTCTAAATTATGTCTGAAAACCATCATTATCAATTACATGATATGCATGTACCAGAATGACATTATTTGAACTTTAAAAAATGTGCACATCTTGGATCATGTTTTGTGTGTATCCTACCATTATTCTGTCTTAAACACTGTTTTCTACTCTGCTGAGCTGCCTTGCAATAGCATTTGTAAGCCAGAGAATGTTTTAATAACATTTGAGCAGTATGCTGTCTTCTCTAGTATTAGTATTAACTTACTTATGGTAATGTAGCAGTGAAATTGTTACACTCAATTTTGAATGATCTAGTAGTTCTAGTTCTAGTTTGGTATGGTTCCTAAATCAATTCAGCTATAGCTGTCACGTTTATATGACAGAACATAAACCACTATGACAAGGATTAGATTAAATTCACTGATAGCATGAATGAAGTCCAGCAGTGATTGGTTTAATATTTGGAAAGCAAGTGCATTCTGTGACAGGGGTATTATAAATTCCATATTTTGTTAACTGTTTATCAGAAGCAGAGTTTGTGTTTTGCTGCTCACAGAAAAAAATTAAGTGAAATCATGTAATGAATTGCTTGTTTACACTACTCTAAAGCATTCTATGTATTTTTGTTTTGAAATACGTATATTAAAATGGTAAATTAGTGTGTGCAATTATTTTATACATTATTATAACTACACGCAAACAATCAGTATGTGAGTCTTCATGTATATGCTGTAAAGTGGCAGCTACATTTTTAGCCTGGCTGTCAGCCGTACTTTTATATCTGGGTAGAAAATGCTGTGATTGTAATTCTACTGATTTTATCCATCAAGTTTTCAAGTATATAGTAGTTCATTATTATGATAGTGGCTGATGCTGTGGCAAAATGATTTTCCATATAACTTGTAACAGTACCACTACATGAAATGTCGTACCCAGGCTCAAGATAACTGATTAGCTGTCAAAAGCGTTTGCCAGTAATCACAATAATTGGATGCATGCATTGTTCCATATTATACACATGTTCTGTGCAATTTCCTTTGACCTATGGTCATTAGTTTTTCCTTATTAGCACTGCCAATATCGTAAGCTGCTACAGCCTACCCCATCAGCTGCATGCTTGTTTACCAACCTACTTTTATTAAACTTCACTGTAGTTAAATACTACAGTCATGTGTTTATTTAAATTAACATTTCTCAAAGTATGTCTGTATCAGGCATTGCAATTTAGTAAAGCAATCACACTTCCTATTGCTAATTCTTAATTGATTATATAATCAATATGGCTATTTGGTTTCAGCTCTAAGTATAAGGTAATGAAGCAGTAGTTAATTGCTAACATCCGTAATCATGACCCATGTATCTGAATAAAATAATACTGTGATTCTCTGGAAATTCCAACACCTGGAACAGTCCCTTGGCCAATGTGTCAGAACAAAAAAAACATTCAAACATTACAGAAGAAATGGCACTTAGCTTTTAATGCTGATCTTTCCTTTCTAAACAGATAGCTTTCAAAGCAGTATAGTAACATTGTCAGGCAAAGGTATGGGGTAAAACAACTACATGGGCAAGTTTCCTGTGTCTCAAAACTTAGATATCCAGTTGTGTGTAAGTAGCTTGGTTGCACAGAAAAGATATACAGGCTGCACCATGATCCAACAAATCAGTTGTGATAGATTGATAGTCCACAAGCAAGCAGTAGAAACTTTTCTTAATATGCTTTTCAGATTTAATTTACAGAAACGTAGCCCTAAAAACTAAAAGAAATTAATATTATGACCATATACTGTTTTTTTCTTTTCATAACCATATTATTCTAGCATGGTTATAGTTTAAAATATTTTTTGCCTGACCTTCAGCTGTAATCTAGTTATCTACTTTTTCTGTTGCTGTTTGCAAAGGAACTTGTTTGACAGCCCATACGGTTGTATAATACAAAGCATAAGATAAAATACATATTTATGTGTTATTATGTTTCAAGTAAACTTATTCGTATACTGTATAGCAAATATTAAAAAAGTATCTCTGTAGGACTAAATAAAGCATAAATCACAGTTATGTTCTAATTATTGATTGTATTTGTACATATGATATAGATAACCTTATGAAAGTCTGCTGATGTTGAGTTGGCAGAAACAGAATGATTCTTTGTTGATAATTATACGCTTTATTTATGTAACACCTTTCCAGTGATTATGAACATTCATAAAATCAGTGTCCAATTAGATATCTGACAGGTATTTGAACTGGGTCATACCATTATATCCTTAATGAACAGATTCTGCTCATCATTTCTGAAGGAAAACATGTCTTTAGTCCAGACTAACAAGAGCACTGACAGAGGACTCTGAATGCAGGAAATCAAATTTCAAATATCCTAACTCTAAGAAATGTAACTTGTCTTTCATACGTCAGTGTGTCACTGTCTTGTATATATTGGCAGACACACATTGAAGCATATTAGCGATTCTTGTGGTAGTGTAAGTGCTCCTGAAAGATATACACACATAGATGCCACATTCATCTCACTGGTACATCAGCAGAGCCACCATCTTAGAGCGGTGGACTTCTTATTTTAAACAAGTACCAAGTACAATAATTTTACCTGTGACTTTGAGAGAATGCTTCAAAATTGCACCGCCTGTAAATTCAAGGAGAGGAGAAACCTGTAGACAAGACAGGAAAGGATCACTTTTCACAACTGAGAGCTCATTTAGATGTGTTTAATTTTATTACTAGTTTATATTTTCTGTGATCAGCACAGTATTACCTAGTTAGCACTGTCAGACTATTTTGATTTGTATAAATATGTTCATGCCAAAATATATATCAGAGATTTGTTGTTTGGACATAAGTAATAATATTTTATTTTCAAGTCTTGATACAGTTGATAGTTTTACAGCTATCATATATACAAGGTAGCTACATTTTATTATTAATATGTGCAAAATGGTATTGTTTCAAGGATATTAATACTTACGATATTAGATGGGCTATATTTAAACTACCTGCCCAAACTTTGGGCTCAACAGTAGTGTGTTATGCCATTCACTAATAGCGGTACATTTAAATAAAATTGATAAGACACCAACAAATGCTTTACATATTATATTTAACGTTTTAAGTATGTGGGGCTCAACAGTTAGCTGATGAGATTTTAATCACCATGCTTTGCAAAAACAAGGCATCCTGGACATTAAATGTATTATAATTTTGCTATCAACAATGTTTCATGCAGTCTGTTTTATTTGTGTTTCCTCCAAGGGTATATGAAGATGTGCTGCAGTTTTTCAAAATCTACTCCCTTACCTTTTCTCTACAAGCTAAACCGGGAAGTGTGCCCTTCTTTCTACATTCTTTAGTCACTTGGATAGACACAGCCCCCGGTCAGTTCTACTTTCACCATTCCAATATGCACTGTCAAGGGGAAAAAAGCTTACAAGGGGAAAAGTTGTCCGATTGGGGCTGTGCCCTTACAGTGTATGACACATGTATGCCAGTATGTGTACAATATTTGTAACCGTAAAAAAAAGCCGTAAGCTATTACATGAGTACAAATATCTTGGCCATGCCAGTGGTACAGTTGTCAAAACCCCTGAGGATGCAGTGAAAATGTATTACTGAAAGTGTGTCATTACCAGTCTGATCTAATATTAGAGTTTCAAAAAAAGAAATTCAATTATTTCATTGACAATATGGTATTTAAATGTTATAGACAATACCACATTTTAATTTATGTATTAGAAACTAGAACATGTACAAGCTGTGTCCTAGTTACTTGAAATGTATTAGGCTAAGTTAACCATCCTAGATGAATAACCAGAAGTACATAATAAACTAGCACAGACCAAGGTACAGCATGAACAGGGAAATCCTTTTAAATACCATGTAAACTTTAAAGAAAATAACGACAATAACAATAACTATCATATCATAATAATAATTATACAGAGCTAATACTAGGTTACAGATAAATGAGTAAATAAATAACATTTTCTTTTAAGAAGAGAACAGCAGCAGACATCTGCAAAACAGGAATTTTCATTGTACTGTATACTGTATATTATAGTTGAATTAAAATTATTTTTCACATGGGAGGAGTCAGAATATTATTTCAAGCAACAGTTATTTTGATTAATTTTTGTATTTATATTTTGTGACTTGCCACTATCTTTAATAATATAAAGGTTATTATTAAGTGTACTATGTATGTAGATAACCCAGTTCTGGATGCTAAAGTGTGTCACATTATTATGTGTATGTTTATTTGGTGAAAACTGAACATATTTGATATTTATTTATTACTTATTTATTTTGGCTCATATAACACCGCCTTTTGCAGCCATTAAATAACAATGTTTTATAGATAACTAGCTATCTCCCCACAGTTTCCACCCGCATATAGTTAAACAGGACTGTGAGGAGGGGCCCTGTCCAGCTCCCCACTCCTAATGTCGCGCTCTTCCCCCGTCCCCTTGGTCCGCAGCCTCTGTCTCGGATCAGTGCAGATATATCACTCCTGCAAGCAAACTATGAATTCTTAGCACAATGAGAGATGACAGCAAAATGAACTGAAATATTCAGACAAATTATAGAAAAAAGCATGATCTAAGTCCATTAAGTAGTTTTCTCGCTAGCTAAGCAGAGGTAAGGAATGCCCAGAGGCTGGCGCGTGAGTGAGAAGGGCCCCCCTCCTACCTCCCGCTGGCCCGCTGCATGTTTCTCAGATTCATGCAAATAAATCAATACTGCAAGCGAACTATGGTAGCACAATGAGAGTAAGTCGTAAATGAACCGGAATTTTCAAGCAAATTATAGAAAAGAATCCATTCTAAACTCGTTAAGTAATTCTCTCATGAAAAGCGGACAGACAGACAGATAGATGTTAGATTTTAAAATATATATATATATATATATACACACACACACATACAGAGAGAGAGAGATGGCAACCTTGTAAATTGGACAATGGGCGGGTACATATGCTGACAGTCAAATAATTAAAAGAAGAGAAATATTGTAAAGTTACTGCTGATTTTAACATAAGAGCTCAGCTTGTCTTGGTACATGTTAAATGAGTTTTAAAAGCAGATCTAGAATGCTTCAATATGGTTGGTGCATAGGACAGAAGTATTGCGGATAATTGAAACAGTGGTCAAAGCAGCATCTATGTGTGTATATTCTGTGGTGGTTTAGCAGAAAAAAAGTGGCTTATTCCCGAACAGTTCATCCAAGTCACTTTAAGTTCTACCTATAGGTTTGCTAACATTGTCTTCATTACTCTGACTTGAAGGGTATGATGGAAAATAGGTTCAACACATTTTTTAGGAGTGAAAAAAACAATATCAGATAACTAGATGGATATGTAAAACCAATTAAATTTAAGCTATATGAAGCTCATCTTAAACCCAGTGATCCAGTATAAAGAGAGTTAGACTGAAAATAAATTACTTTTAAGTAACTTTTTCGGATGAGGTCACCCCACCCACTGGAGATTTTATTACAAATAAAAATATGGTTGGCATATTCCTCAAAATAAATTCATGTGAATAGGAAAGCCAATTGCGACGTTGGGATTTGTGATACAGTAAGACAAGTTCCAATGTATCTATCATCTGAGCTACAACCTCCTCCACTCTAATATCCAAAAACAGATGTCTGTTTTTTGTGTCCATTTTATTTAATCATTAAATCTTGCTGGAAAAAATAGGCGTACATACGGAGTGGGCAAGGTTATGCATGTACTAGGAGATTATTATATTTATGGCTTTTATTTCTGTTATATTAGTTTTAAATGGTGGTTGGCCCAGTGTGAGTATGAATGTGTGTGTGAATGAGCTGTGCAGTAGACTTTACCCTGTCCAGTGCTGTTTTCTGCCTTGCACAATTTGCTGACTGAATGGGCTTCAACCTTCTCACCCCTAAATTGAATTAAGCAGGTATAACAATACTAAATGTAAATATTTTTGTTTAAAATGTTGCCTGCTGTCCTTGTGAGTGTTTTTTTTTTTTGTATGCATTGTCCCTGCAATGGGCGCTGTTTCCTGCCTTAGGCCAGTATAACTAGTATAGGCTCTCGGCCCCTGCGACCTTGAATGTAAATATTATTTTATCCTGTAGTGGCTGGCTTAACCAGTTTTCCAGCCTTGTGGATGTACAGTATGAATGTACCCTACCCTCCAGATTTCAAATGTCCCTTCTAGAACTGGCCTTTGTGTTTCCATCTCATGATGCCAGGGCTGTCATCAAATTAGCTGTTCAGAAATAGGTCAATACCTTTAAAACTATTAAACTTTTTAAGGTTCTAGTTATTTATGTTTTAAAGAAAGATTTTATTATACCAAGTAGTAGTAGTAACTTCTTCTTCTTCTTTTGGCTGCTCCTGTTAGGGGTTGCCACAGCAGATCATCTTCGTCCTGTCTTTTGCATCTTGCTCTGTTACACCCCACCACCTGCATGTCCTCTCTCCACTACATCCATAAACCTCCTCTTAGACCTTCCTCTTTTCCTGTTGCCTGACAGCTCCATCCCTAGCATCCTTTTCCCAATGTTCCCAGCATCTCTCCTCTGCATGTCCAAACCAACGCAATCTAATCTCTCTGGTTTGTCTTCAAACCATCCATCCTGGCTGCCCCCTTCGTTCCTAAATCTTGTCCATCCTCATCACACCCAATGCAAATCTTAACATCTTTAACTCTGCCACCTCCAGCTCTGTCTCCTGTCTTTTTGTCAGTGCCCACTGTCTCCAACCATATAACACAGCTGGTCTCACTACCCTTCTCTCACAAATCACATCCCTGACACTCTTCTCACCTACTCCACCCTGCCTGAACCCTGTTCTTCACCTCTCTTCCACATTCCCGGTTACTCTGTACTGTTGATACCCAGGTATTTAAACTCATCCACCTTCACCAGCTCTACTCCTGCATCCTCACCATTTCTCTGACCTTCCTCACACTCACACACATGTATTTTGTCTTGTCATTGTCCTTCTGACCTTCATTCCTCTCCTTTCTAGGGCATATTTACACCTCTCCCGGGTCTCTTCCTCTGTATACTCTCCTGTACTTCCCCATTCCATCACCAGGTCTCTTTCTAGCTGTCACCCTTACTACTTCTGCTGCAGTTGCCCAGCTGTCTTGGTAAACTCTTCACTGCCAACCCAGTGCATGTCTTACCTCCTTGTTGCCCAGCTGTCTGGTAACTCTTCACTGCCAACCAGTACAGTCTTACCTCCTCCAAGAACTCAACCTTGTAGTCTTACTTTTTCAACTTCTACCATTTGATCCTTGGCTCTGGCCTCACTCTTCTTCATCATCATCCTATAGACCACCATCCTATGCTGCCTAACTTACACTTTGCCACCACTTTGCAGTGTTTAGTCTCCTTCATATTAACCATCCTGCGTGGGATAAAATCTATCTGTGTGCATCTTCCATCCACTCCTGTACATCACCCTATGTTCCTCCCTCTTCTTTAAAATATGTATTCACCACAGCCATGTCCATCCTTTTTGCAAAATCCATTATCATCTAATCTTCTTCATTCCTCTCCTTGACACATACCTACCCATTACCCGCCTCATCTCCTCTGTTCCCTTACACCGATATGTCCATTGAAATCCGCTCCAATAATGTACTCTCTTTTCCTTGGGTACACTGTCCATCACTTCATCCAACTCACTTCAGAAATCTTCTTTCTCATCCACTGCACACGTGACTTGCGGGGCATATGCACTAACACATTCATCATCACACCTCCAATTTCCAGCTTCATAATCATTACTCTGTCTGACACTCTTTTCACCTCCAGAAACACTCTTGACATACTGTTCCTTCAGAATAACCCCTACCCCATTTCTCCTCCTATCCACACCATGATAGAACAATTTGAATTCCCCTCCAATCCACTTGGCCTTATTCCCTTTCCATTAGGCTCTTACACGCACAATATATCATCCTTCCCTTCTCTTCATTACATCAGCCCCCCTTCTTTTTCCCCTTGCCAGTCATACTGCCAACATTCAGTACTACCCTCAGTTCCATTTTCGTTACCTTCCTCCTTTCCTCCTGCCTCCAGACACGCCTCTCCCCTCTTCTTCTCCCTCTTCAGCAAACAGTAGCCCAATTTCCACAAGCAACCTGTTGGCTAACAGTACTGGTGGCGGGCCGTTGTTAACCCGGGCTTTGATCAATCCGTCATGGAAATCTGTATTGTTGTTCGCATATTGATCTGGCAAGATTTTTACACCATATTCCCTTCCTGAGGTAACCCTCCCCATTTATCCGGGCTTGGGACCGGCATGAAGAAACACAATGGTTTGTGCATTCCCTGTTTTGTACCTTAGGGTTTTGAACCTAGCTAAGGTACCTGGTGGAAAATCACGTGCCTTTGAAATCTGGTTTTAATATTATGCTATATAAATTGACAAGTTTGTCACCCTTGTGCAGCAGTTTCATCATGTTATCGTTTTGTTACCAGCATCATTATCATCATCATCATCCTGGTATCAATATACTTTTTAATCGCAGTTTTAATCAATGAAAACAATTACTGACCTGCTTAATGCAGTAAACATAATAAAAGTATATGGGAGTGACACAAAGGTAATTTCTTAAGGAATAGAGACAGAATTCTCTAACCAAATACAGTATAATTTTTCTTAGTTGAAATCAGTAACTTGTACACAGAAGGGAAAAAACATTTTATTTCTTTTAGTACAGTTGTTGATTTTATTTTAAACAAGATTTTTGTCTAAGGGTGCATTCTGAAATTAACCCAAACAATAAAATATCTGTAAGTTGCAGTTTTGAGCTAATTTACATGTTTTAGAGATTCTGTTTCACATGGTATCTACTGATACTTTTCATGAGTACTGCTTAATCTAAAGATGAAATATTTAAAAATACTGTGTAATGATTACAACAGATGCAGAAACATGTTTCTGAGCAAATTCAAACTATGTAGCATAAAAGGAAAATGTGTAAAAGATAAGCAGTGGGCAGTATAACTGAGTTTTTTCCAGTTTTTCTTCAAATTTAATCAGTTGAAATGCAATGAATGACCTAAAATGGTGGACAGGTAAGCAGTAAACTGCCAGAAGTTTAATTTTAAAGTTTAGGGTTAGTAGTAACTGAAAAAAGGAAATATCAGAATATTGCAAAATTGACCTTTTTCAGGGAACAACTAATAGGTTACAACCTACAGATGATCTACACCAATTAAAGTAAATTAAGCCTTGCAAGTTGAAGCAAACAATTTGCATAGGCATGCCAACTTCTGCTAATTACTTAAAAACCCTCTGTCTTAAAGCAGAGTTGAAACAGACCTGTGTTACTACTCCCTCTGAAGTACTACTTGGACGATATTCCCATGATAATGGCAAGAAAATGGCAATTAACAAATGGAATGAGACAGAGCATTATTACCCTTAGAAGTATAGGCTTTTTCATTTTGAGAAATTGCAAAATAAATCAAAGTTTCAGTGAGTATGGTGTCCTACTAAATCTAAAGGTGATTGGAAACTGGAAGAAACTCTAGTAGAAAGAGGTCTGGCAGACCCAAAGTCACAACCCAATCAGAAGACAAGGTCACCAGCTTGCATGATAGGTGGTTAACAGCACAACAGCTTCAAGCACAGCTTAACATTGGTTGGGAAAAAAAAAAGTCTCAGTTCCTATAGTAAAGAGGCCCTATTTTGTCCTTTAAGGAATGGCTTTATTATTGACACTCGCCCTGACAAACCTGCATCTCAAAGTCTCTTCTCCTAAGTCAATGTCATTAATATAAATCAGAAAAAGTAATGTTCCGAGGACAGACACCTGAGGGGCTCCACTGATGACCTCGCTCCATGCAGAGCATTCTCCTCCTTATCTGTACTCTTTGTCTCCTGCAAGTTAACCAATTATAGATCTAGTTTTGTAGATTACCTCTGACACCTACAGTCTTTTACTTTTCAGAATTAATCTTGAGTGTTGGGACTGTATCAGAAGCATTTTTGAAAGTCTAAGTAAATTATGTAATATACTTTTTTTTCATCAACTAACCTGGTTGCTTTTTCAAAAAAAATCCCCTCATAAACCCATGCTGGCTGCTATTTAGTATATTATTTTCATTTAGGTAATTTTAGAATTTATTTCTTATTATAGTTTCCATAATTTTGCATGACACCATAAAAGCTAGTAAATGTCACTTTATGAAAAAAGTACTCTGGCCAACAAGTTCACTCTCATGGCAAGACCAGTATTTATGAGATTCATTTTGTGCAGGGCTGATTTTAATCAGGTTTTATTATATATCAAAGTATTATAATAGATTGCACTAACTAACTAAATCACACTAGTGATTTCTCACATCCTGAGATTACAGTATGTAAAAAAAAAAATAACAATGTTAGGTTTCCATCCATCCATCCATCCATTGTCTCCCGCTTATCCGAGGTCGGGTCGCGGGGGCAGCAGCTTGAGCAGAGATGCCCAGACTTCCCTCTCCCCAGCCACTTCTTCTAGCTCTTCCGGGAGAATCCCAAGGCGTTTCCCAGGCCAGTCGAGAGACATAGTCCCTCCAGCGTGTCCCTGGGTCTTCCCCGGGGCCTCCTCCCCGGTTAGACGTGCCCGGAACACCTCACCAGAGAGGCATCCAGAGGCATCCTGATCAGATGCCCGAGCCACCTCATCTGACTCCTCTCGATGCGGAGGAGCAGCGGCTCTACTCTGAGCCCCTCCCGGATGACTGAGCTTCTCACCCTATCTTTAAGGGAAATGCCCAGACACCCTGCGGAGGAAACTCATTTCAGCCGCTTGTATTCGCTGATCTCGTATCTTTCGGTCAATACCCCATAGCTCATGACCATAGGTGAGGGTAGGAACATAGATCGACTGGTAAATTGAGAGCTACGCCTTGCGGCTCAGCTCCTTTTTCACCATGACAGACCGATGCAGCGCCCGCATTACTGCGGGATGCCGCACCGATCCGCCTGTCGATCCCCACGCTCCATTCTTCCCTCACTCGTGAACAAGACCCCCAAGATACTTGAACTCCTCCACTTGGGGCAGGATCTCGCTACCAACCCTGAGAGGGCACTCCACCCTTTTCCGGATGAGGACCATGGTCTTGGATTTGGAGGTGCTGATTCTCATCCCAGGCCGCTTCACACTCGGCTGCGAAAAACGATCCAGAGAGAGCCTGAAGATCACGGCCTGATGAAGCAAACAGGGCGACAACATCATCTGCAAAAAGCGTGACTCAATCCTGAGCCCACCAAACCGGACCCCCTCAACGCCCTGGCTGTGCCTAGAAATTCTGTCCATAAAAGTTATGAACAAAATCGGTGACAAAGGGTAGCCCTTTCATTTTCATTTTTTTAAAAACCTAATTAATATGAACATATAAACAATACCTGACTTCCTGTGAATTCCCTGTGGCAGGTGCTGTTGAAGTCCGATGTGCTCCTCAAGAACGTCTTCCCTGATTAAAGGGGGACCAATGCTTTCTATTGTTCTTACAGCAGGTTGTCTTGCCTTTCTTGAATAACAGGGGATGATATCAGATATCTTCCAATCTCTATGGAAGATATCTGCAACAATTTTTTCTCTACAGCAGCCTGGGTCTGGTGGCTTTTTCTATCTATTGGTCACTAGAGTAGCCTTGGCACTATTTGGGTTCCTCTTCATTAAAGATAGCTGCAGGTAAGAGCTGAGTTATTTAGCTCTGGTCCAATGCATTATGAGGCCAACAGTTTAGGAGGCCAACAGAAGTGTTATTTGCATCATGTCTATGGCCTTTCTTTTTGGTCTTTATTGCTTATCTTATGTGGATCCCTGATGGCTGCACTTGGACAGCTAAGCTTACTGGGGAATATTTTGAAGGTTGAAAAATTAGTTCTTTGATCACAGCTACTTCCATGTCATCAGCTGCATTGTCAGACAAAGCCTTCTATGTTTTTTTTCTATCTTGTTAGGATTACTTTCACTTTTTGTTGGGATATACCAGTTTGGTAGCATTACATCGCTGTTTTACATTGATAATGTCATCAAAATTCATTTTTGGTATCCACTTTTCTGAGCCTATGGCACTCAGACACCAACAGCTTCAACCAAATTATTTTTGAACTTCTGTCCACTGCTCTTACAAATGTCTTCAGATTGGTTGGATGGTCTCGAAGCATTTTCACAGTCTGCAAGACATAGCTGCAATTAGAGCATATTGATCTAGAGACAAGGGTCTTCCAGTGGCATGGAACATTTTTCAGCTTCAACTTGATTTTAGACCACACAAGTAGTATGTCAGAACATATGAACCAATGGTCTGAATTGTTCACTAATGCTAGTAGCATGTAGCACATGACAATACTGGATCAACTGAAGCATAGGTTTGTGCCTATACCAAATATTGCAAGTGATGATCAAGTTATAAAAAGAAAACCTACATAGCCAAATTCCTTTATTGTTCTGCCAGACTCAAACTTACCTAAGTTCTCTTCCCTACCAATGCTGGATTGATAACTGAAATCACCTGGTGAAATGGTAGGGACCCTTCTTTGGAAAATTGTTCATTTTATCTTTGACTTCAGTGTCAATATTGTAAATTATCTCATTAATGCTTACCTGATTGAGCATACACCCAATCACAATGATAGAGCAGCTCCAATGAGAATGAGGACCCACAATGTTGTCTAAAATAGCTTCAGAGCTTGTTACACACCCCTTGCTCTCCACCACAGGAAACAAGTGCATGTGCTCTTGATTGTAGGTTCCCTTAATGCCAGAACTTGGCATTCATACCACCAGTCTGAACACTGGCAAAGATAAGGCAGTTTTTCATTATTACAATCCATGTTGGGGGTATCTAGGAGCTTGGGAACTCTGGTACCCTTCAGCACTACAGTAAGGGTATCTAGTCTGTAATTTTTGCCCAGTGCCCTGGTAAAGAGCTGGTACTGTTGCACTGGCTGCCTCCAGGCATGATAACTTTCTTTGAGAATCTTTTAGGATGCAATTCTCTTGGTTTCATTTCTCTATGTTGTACATCCAAATGCAGGCAGCCACCACACTTCTTAACCATCATGCTGACCACTGCTACTAATATGTACTGTGACTGCCGGACAGAACCACCTCTGTTGGCCCAACATGTCTTGCCTGTCCCCGGCAATTTCAGACAACTTGGGATAGTTCCTTTATGACACTGTACTGGATTAAGCTGGATCACAAATAAGACAGTGGTTTTTTTTTTTTTTCTTTTTTTCCAAAATTTGCAGTGACACTCTATGAATTCTTCCATTAGTAGTATCTTTTTATGAAGAACAAAATTGCAATACGGTTCAAGCCATGTAAGCACATATTGTGCAAAATGGTACCTTTATTTTCAGTACACTGAACAGGAAATTGATGCTTGTTCTGTGTGACACAATCAGTGTCTTGGTGGACACATCATTGTCAGGAAAATATTGCTGGGCTTAATTATCAGTAATGAAGCAGGGATAAGCTGCTCACTTAGATATAATATATTTAAATGACCTTTTTGGCAAGGATAAGCGATAAAAAGGTATCAGTTTCATGAATTATGCCTCATTTAGCTTTTGGTCTTTGTGTCGGCTAATGCTTTGGAGGATGAGTTTAAAGTCAAGCGTAAATGGTGTTAAGTGTATTAAAATGATTTACAGTTTTCCTTCAGTAGATAATTTTCTTTTTGAAAAATCCTTCTGTTTTATCTTGGACTTTTTTTTATGGAGGATAACATTTGAATGCAGGATTTCTCTCTACTGTGTTGAGGCATTTAATCATAGTAGTAGAGGTTACAACAAGAGGAAGATACTTGACACTTTTTTTTTGCAAAACCCTGAGTAGCCAACTTTTCTTATGTAGAGTTAAAAAGGTTAGGAACCCTCAAACAGTCATTTACATCTTTTAACCTCCTAACGACTACCAAGATGATAGTGAAATTGTTGTGTCAATCTGAACAGGAGTTGTTACTATTAGCTTGTACATTTAGTTGCACAGCATATACTTTTGCATCTTTTGTCATTGAACTAATGTTGTTATTTCTGAACTTAAATCTGTGGCTGAATATAACAGGTGTTATTTGTTTGTCAATGTCTTTACCCAAATGTATGATGGGGTAGAAATGTAGATGATTGTTACTGAGTAGGTGAATAGGTAGTATACACTATGCATTAAGTATTCATGAGTTACACTAATTTGGAAATGCAAAAATACTTAGTTCTACATGTGATTTTTTCTATACAGTTCTATATACATTTGTACATTTACACTACTGAACGTTTGTTAATTTCTGTACTTAATCATATTTTTATTTATCTTGGCTAGTTTGTTTGCAGATTTGAAAATTTATAACATGATTTGAATTTATTTAGTAACTTATTTTTTTTTTAATATTTACATACATTGAAATTATATTGAAATAAATTGAATCTTTTTATATGATTGCTACAAAATCTGAAGACTTTTTTTATATTGTACAATTCATGCATAGGTAAGTTAAAAAACATAAATGATTTCATTTTTAGTATATATGAAAATATAGACACAACTGTAGACACAATATGAGCATGACAAAATATCATAATGCTTCAATTTGATTCATCAAGTTCAATATTAATAAAAAATCAGATTTGAACTTACTACTTTAAAGATGTTTTCTGTTTGTATGCATTTTGATATGAAATGTGTGAACTAAAGTCATAAGTAATTTTTTGTATTTTGCTAAAGTTATCTAAATCTTGCTATTGGGTCAGTCAGTGGTTATATGGTATGTTATCCAGCTGTTTAAACAAAAACAAAGCAGTCATAAATTGGTTAAGTCTGATTTGAATTTGAAATCAGCACTTTTATTTTGCATACTTCTGAACTGCATAATTACCCTAAATATTCTTCAAAGCTCACTGCCTCTTCGGTTAGCTGGATAAGTGCATTGGAACCCACAGGTAAAAGCACATACAGGAAGGTTTCAATAGCTGTGATAATAATGTTAGTGGAAGGTATCACATTTTCTATTTTTTATCACAATCTGGATCATGGTGTGCTTTTTTAGTGTAAGTTTCATGTAAAACTATTAATATTATTCATAATTTTGCCCTGAGAGCTCTTTCACCTTCATAATGTTTAAGTATGAATTTAAAATAATATCTGATAATATTAATATAATGCTTCAGAAACACTACTGTGTGCTGTCTGTTCAATTTCTGGTTGAAAAAGCACAGCAGTACTTTGGTTCATTACTGTTGGAAAAATGGTAACAGGACAATACAGACTATGGTGATTAAGATGTAAATTCTTTCTAATTAGAATGTAAATTCTTACATTTAAATGAAGACATCAACTGTCAGGTTGCCATATGATATCTTTTTTTTTTTTTTTACCTCGCCTGAATGAAGCCTTCATCGTTCATTTGCAGCGCTAAAACCACTTTTGCGGTCCTTTTGTTCTCTGAATCTTGTAATATTCTCCCTTCATGTTCCCTTTTCACATTACTTTTGTTTGTTTTTCGCTTGCATCTGATATTGTTGTGCCTAGGGATTTTGAGGAAATTTGGAATGAAAATTGAGTTCATTCTGTGCCAGTATTCGTGTGTGCATCAATTACTTCTGCTGAATTTTCCTCAATGCAAATAAGCCTGGTCTCATAAAGGCAATGCATGTATTTGAAATATTTTTTTTTCTTGTAAAGCCAGTGGAAAACCAGTCATCATTAATTTAAAAACATCAAAGTAGTAGCATTAAAAATCTATATCAATCATCTGGTTTTGTGGAATCAATTGGACAGAGGTTTACATTTTAAACTTCTTTTTTAATTTTGCTGGGTTTGGTGTTGACAGTTTTCCCCTTCCATTTAAGCTACTCCTGGGTATAATAATTTTAACATGGGATTTCAACATAAATGTAACCTTTTTTTTTTTTTATTCAATTATAAATATACAAGACAATTTGTGATTATAAAGATATGAAAACCGAGTTTGTCTTCAGCTTTTTTTGCACATAACAAACATTCTGTAACGTTCTTTTAAAGTTAAAGTTCAATTTGAAAAAGTAGCAGTTTTAGGAGAACAAGAGTTTGCAACTGTATGAAAACATTATTGTTTTCCTTCTTGGTGCAGTGGCAGTCCTCTTCATTTGTTATATGTCTGCTTGTCAAATCCTAAGCAATTTGAAGTGTGCTAAGGTAGGAACAGGTTGTGCACTTGACTTGAGGACATGATCTTGCATAGTTTGTGTATAATGTACTGATAAGAATGAGCTGCAAATGGGCCAGATAAAAACTGCAGTGTGTAGAGATATTTGCCTCCATAGAAAATGGTCAAAAATGAACTGATTCACATATTTAATGTTAGAAATATATCTGCATTCTGGCAATACACATACTATTCTGAACTTGCATGTTGAAAATGGTAACGTCTTTATTAATTCTGCTTGGATGACTATTTCAGGAACTGACTAATAACTTGCATAGGAAGTATATCTGTTTTGCCTTCTTCTGTGTGTATTTTATGTAGATTTCACTGAACTGATAAACGAAAGAAAATAAATTGCAGTATCATTGTTAAGAAATTAGTTTTTAAATATGCACTGTATAATCACTCATAAAAAGGTTAATTTATGTGTCTAAATTGCCCCTATAGAAGTAAGCGTATGTTTTTGTGTGTGTGGGTGTGGGTGAGAGCAAGTGTCAATGTCAGTATGTGAGTGTACCCTGCAAAAGACATCTATGGTTGGCTCCTGCTTTATTATTAATGCTGTTTGGATTGGCTCTGAATCCCAAAAAGTTTTAGAATATGCAGGATAATGAAACAGATGCATAGATGTTTAATTCATATAGCCTTGCATTTTGCATGTGTATATTACTGTTTTCAAAAATGAAGCACCAAAAACAACTTAATTTCTTTTTTTTTAGCTATTTACATTAAACATGTATACTTGTGCCTGTTTAATTTTGGATAGGGGCCTAGTAAAGAAAGTTGCTTGAATCCCACATTTTGAATGTTAGTAACATTTTATCACGTGTTTCACAGAATGTATATGACCATAAAAGTATATACCACACCAGCAATGTAAAACTCTTTTGTATGATTTTTTTATTGTATATATTCCTAGTTTTGAGTTGTCTTAACCAAAGCAATTCACAATGTGTCGACATTTTCTGAAATGTAGTAAAATAAAATATTATAGAAAATCGGAAATGTGCTCATTAAAAAAACATTGTTGAATTCGAAGTTATACGTGCCCACACATGTAGAGTGTTGATCTCGTTACTTGTCAAAAGTTTTGGAATTCCACTGATTCCAAAATACCGAATAACTAATTATGTCATCCATCCATCCATTTTCTTAACCCACATATCCAGAGCAGGGCTTCAGGATGATTATTTTATAGTAAGTGTAATCAGTGTTACGCATGGAATAGAAAAACAGCCTGATTTTCCACATGAACATCTATGTTGTTTTGTATCATCTTCAAAATTTTAAATTATACCTATGGTGCTACTCCTCACGAATGATGATGATATTGGTTTGGTAATTTTGGAAACAGTTGTTATCACTTAATAAGTAGTCAGTCCATAAATAGTTGCAGCAGTACTTTTTCTATTTATTTATGACTGTGAAATGGAAAATAATTTATGTGCCTTATAAGATGTACTGTACATTTGTTAATGTATTTTCCCCTAAATGTCCTGTTTTTTATGTGTATAAAGGTTTCTATATTTGGATAGTGTTCTGCTATAAATGTTTTATATTCTATCTGTGAATCTATGCAATACTTTTAAGTTAGTCCACTAAGAAAAAGGTTGCATCAGATTAAAGTAAGCTGCAGTGGATTAAGTAAAAAATAAATTAAATTGTCTACCTTGGACTTGTTTTCTTTTTATTTTAACGAGTTTTACACAGCG